>NC_079438.1:9450466-9677723 GCF_903798145.1 Danio aesculapii | reverse complement strand
CTAACAGAAAAAAAAGTCTCACACACAGACACACAGACACTGGTCGAATGAAGTCACGCTGTGCAGATATTATGGACAGTCTACAAAGATGAAACATCACAATATAGCCCAGCCTTGAGCAGTTCTGAGTGCTTCTGAAAACTATATGCTTTCAAAGAAGACTTCATCAGTTTGTTAAAGGAAGGATCAGTAAAGACTGATGGATCAGAGCATCATGAATCAGTTTCTACCCCCATTTCACAAGTGTAAGTAAGTGCGATTAAAATTATTGCCTCGTTTACTCTAGCTTGCAAATTATGTATTTAGTTGTGTTTTGTTACTTGTAACTGAGTGTACTGTATCAGGTTAACTCTTTATATTCTCATCGCGTGTAAAGCCACGTTGAAAACGCGACGCTGCCGCTTTGATTGCGGATCGTCAGCTGTTTACACACATGCAACGGACAAGTTTCAAATATTTCAGCTCAATATTATTGTCTCCTCGTGTGTGTAACGCACGGGTATTCGCGGATATAACTGAGCGCCGCTCCTCTATGGACACGCCGGCCCTGTGTGTGTGTGTGTGTCTGTCTCCTCGTGTGTGTAACGCACGGGTATTCGCGGATATAACTGAGCGCCGCTCCTCTATGGACGCGCCGGCCCTGTGTGTGTGTGTGTCTCCTCGTGTGTGTAACGCACAGGTATTCGCGGATATAACTGAGCGCCGCGCCGCGCCCTCTCTATTCAGCCGCTCCTCTATGAACGCGCCGGCCCTCTGTGTTGTGTGTCTGTGTCTCCTCGTGTGTGTAACGCACGGGTATTCGCGGATATTTTCTAGTCCATCGTCTGTGTTTACATTCACCCACTGGCAGCCAAAATCCACTATGAAGCGTGTGTGCACTGTGACTACTTTTATATTGTAGATTAGCAGCTGGGCATTTCACTCTCGTGCTGAAGCCTTGTCCATGTCGACCAATCGCAGCAGGCTGTCATCGGTCCAATCAGCGCAGATTAGCTTCGCGCTGAGGAGGGGTTTGGGAACAAATGAATCGCTGAACGATTCATATGGGATCGCTGGGATAATTAGGTAAAAATAAATGCAGACTATAAGACCATCAAAGTGTTTTTGACCTTGCATGCATATTAGACTGTTGTTGGAGACCCTTACAACCTAAATATGACCCTATTTCATGTATAATATGGGCTCTTTAATACGCCTTCAGTCTGAGACATCTCGCGCACTGGTCCCTCCCTCCTGAGAGAGCTCAGTCTTGGTTTATGGTTGAACAAGCCATCCTATTTCCCCTCCCACCACTACAATGTCTATTCGTCCATCTATTTATTCGTTTTATTTTATAAATGTGTTATTTTTAAGGCTGATCTCAAAATATTATATTTTTTTACTGACAGAATTTTAGGTGCAGGCTAGGACCGTCTCTGCCATTTCCAAATAACATTGTCCTTTTGACATTTTACAAAAGTGTTATGACCCGCTTGTTTGAGTTGCAACATAAAAGAGAGATGAGCCAACAAAATAGCCTAAATGCAAATTATTTATTATAAAATGTAACTCAGAACAATCAATCAAAGCAACCAACAAATGTCTAGAGGTAATAATGAAGATAAAGAACTTAAGATACAATCACAACAACATGATATGTAAGTAATGCAAAACAAAACCATAAGGTTAAAGAGTCAATGAGATGGCAGGTCTTGACATGAGGACTCCTGAGAAGCAACAGCATCCTGGGGTAGCTAGCACAACAACTTTTATATACCCAATGATGAGTAATGCAGGCATCCAATCAGGATTTACCACATACTCCAATCTGGAGTCTTGGGATCATCACAGTGTATTAATATTGTAAAACTTAATACCTGTCACTCTGCCTAAATCATAAAATATTCATCAAGTTTGTATTCTACTCAAAAAAGTAAATGTAGTAAACTAGAAAGAATCTTGAACCTAAAAGGAAAGAAACTTTACTAATAAAAGCTGCAACACAGGGCAATTAAATGGGCTTTCTAAACTTGAGGCCCTGGTATACCGCAAACTAGCCATCCTGGAGCTCCACCTTCTTTGATGTGCGGTGTCTTCCCAGTGATTTGTTTCTCATTCTAGGAGTCAGAACAACACCAGCTACATGAATACACTGGAGAGTAGAGTACAGATGTATCTGCACTGTGGTACTGTTTGCCAGATGTTTTTTAAACTGTTCTCTCAGCCGCCATCATTGTGTTTATGGTAACGCAAGGAGCGCAACAAATTTACAACCCCACCTACTGCAGTGTAGGACTGCTGGAAAACAGTATACCGTCACTAAGCCTTTTCTAACATTATTCACACATGAAACATCCTGTGAACATGAGAAAGTGTTTTGCTGCATTCATGTCATGTGTGCAACTTTTTGTCCATGTTTTTAAGCTGCGCCGAATGAGCGAAACTCTGTAGACACTGATCAAATCTGTACGGTTTCTCTCCAGTATAAATCCTTTTTTGTGTTTTCAGATGTGTTAACTGAATAAACCTCTTGTCACAGTGTACTGTCTCTCCAGTGTGAGTTGTCTGGTGCAGTTTCAATTTTGGAGCTCATATATTCACACCAGTATGGATCTTTTGTGTTTATTAAGGTTTGCTGATCGGTTGAAACTCTTCCCCCACACTGAGTGCATGTGAATGGTTTCTCTCCAGTGTGGATCCTTATGTGTTGATTAAGGGATGATGATTGGCTGAAACTCCTCCCACACTGAGTGCAAGTGAATGGTTTCTCTCCAGTGTGGATCCTCATGTGTTGATTAAGGATGATGATTGGCTGAAACCCCTCCCACACTGAGTGCAAGTGAATGGTTTCTCTCCAGTGTGGGTCTTCATGTGTTTATTAAGGTCTGATGATTTTTTGAAACTTCTCCCACACTGAGTGCAAGTGAATGGTTTCTCTCCTGTGTGGCTCATCATGTGTTGATTAAGGGATGATAATTGGCTGAAACTTTTTCCACACTGAGTGCATGTGAATGGTTTTTCTCCAGTGTGGATGTGAATCTTAAGATGGTCTTTTCTTCCAAAACTCCTTCCACACTGAGTGCAGGTGAAACGATTCTTGTCTCTCCTTTTCAAAATACTATCAGTCTGTAAATTAGTTTTTTCCTCAATTTTGACATGATGTTCCTCCTCTTTACTCCCCTCATTCTCTTCAATTAGGTCTGAAATAAATAAAACATAAGTTTTCAGTCCTAAAAACTCATCAAAAGCTGAAAAGTGAAAAGACACTGGAAACATTGGCTACACACACTGTAATTTTGATGCACATTAAATGCAAAATAAATCAGATCATATTTTGTTCAGTCCATTAACGTGTACACATTTAAGCAGATTCAATTCATCTTTCAAGAGTTCACACTTAGCTCATGATTGATTTTAAGCAAGTTTGGCATTCTGTCCCTGGAGAGAGCCCTGAGCTCAAAAGGTCCTTGAGCCCTGGGCTCCCTCCCATTTGCAGGGCGAGAGGGGAGCTCTGAGCTCAGGTAGGTCTCGAGAACTCCCCCATTTTTGATAAGAGCTGATGACGGAAAATTATTGTTATAAAGATATATGCTGCTGGATGTAAGTTTGACTGTAGTGCTAAATTTAGATTGATCAATTAACTTGTAGTGCATGTTTTTGGAATGTGGGAGGAAACCGGAGAACCCGGGGGAAACCCACACAAACACGGGAAGAACATGCCAACTTCGCACAGAAATGACAGCCGGCCTGTTAAAGGACTAGAGCCGGTGACGTTCTTGCTGTGAGGCAACAGTGTTAATCACTGGGCCACTGTGCCACCCTATGAAGAGAAAGGTGGAGGAGTAGGGTTGGAAAGGGGGATTCTTCAAATCGAAGATGACTATAGTGAGAAACCTTGGCTCTTTATATTGGGTTAGGAATCATTTGATTGGCGGTGATACGTAGCTAATGCAGAACCAGCCATGTTCAATCTTAATCACGTGATCCTCTCAAAATTAGTTTATAAATAAACTTCACTTCAAGAGTTCACACTTAGCTGATGATTGATATAAGCAAGTTTGGCACGCTGTCCCGGGAGAGAGCCCTGAGCTTAAAAGGTCCTTGAGCCCTGGGATCCCTCCTGTTTGCAGGGCGACAGGGGAGCTCTGAGCTCCGGTAGGTCTCGAGAACTCCCCAAAATGCTCTGCACGGGACAGCAACTGCGTATTTTTAAGAACCCCCTAAAAGGCAATGAAGATCAACGCAATACCTGGCTGCTGGTATAAAAAAGGTGTTAAAATGGTACTTGAATAGCTTGTAGGATCAAAAACGGGGCCGGTGCGGGTATAAATGGAGAGATAAGAGTTGCTACCTGAGTGGTGTACTGACTGATGGAATATGTACAACTATATATGCTCCCGGGGCAGTGTTTTGCATGGACCGGGCTGGAGAGTGAGGTAAATGTAATGACTTGAAGCATGTAGGCGTGAGCTCTGTTAGAGAGGCTTACTATGGCAGTGGTGAAATGTAGCTATAAAGTTCAGCAGAGTGTCTCTGCTGCTGCACATGTGCGGTGAGTGTTAGTATCATGGAATTATTGAAGAGTAACTATGCATGCACAGAGGCATTTAAACTACTGTGGCAAAACAGAGTAGAGTATCAGTGAAAATGAAAATTTGGAAGTGTATCAGAGGTCAGGCAGAGCGTCACTGCTGCGGCAGTGGTGCAGAGGGGAATGAAGCTCAGCGCAGCGCCTCTGCTGCTGAGGTGAAATGGAAGTCAATATTGGAAGGGAAATTTGCCTTCACAGAGACGTTTTAACTGCTTTGGCAGTGCTGGGGAGTGTATCAGTAGTGAATGGCTAAATGGAAGTGTATATGAGCTCAGCAGAGCATCACTGCTGCAGCAGTGGTGTAGAGGGGAATGAAGTTCAGCGGAGCGTCTCTGCGATTGCAGAGATGCAATGGAAGTCAGTATTGGAAGGAAAGTACACCTTTGGAGAGACGTTTTAACTGCTGTGGAAGTGCTGGGGAGTGTGTCAGTAGTAAATGACTAAATGGAAGTGTATGTGAACTCAAGCAGAGCGTTACTGTTGCGGCTGTGTTGCAGAGGGGGAATGAGACTCAGCAGAGTGACTCTGCAGCTGCAGAGGTGCATTGGTAGTTAGTGTCTGGAGTGTTATGTGTACTCTTACGGAAATGTTATGATGGAAGTGGATAGGAGCTCAGCTAGACTGACACTGTTGCTGCAGTGGTGTGATGATTGAGTGAAAAATTTGCAGATTAGAGAGTTGTGTGGAATCCCGCAGGAACATTGGTTCCGGTCAATAGTAATGTGGGTATGAGCTCACAAGACTAATGAACGATGAAGGAGAGAGAGTTACCTTTCTCTAACCCTCATCTGCTCTTACCTTCCTCTGACCTCCTCTCTTTTGAGTGCAAACAGCTAGCGCAGCTGACCATGAAGGCCTGACACTCTCTGTCCATGGGATGGGGAACTCCCTGGCCACAGAGCCATGATACTCTTTGGTCATAGATGCCGGTACCCTCTGTAGGCACCGGTACCTTGAGTAGCGTTTAATGGCTTAAAACTGTCTAAATAATGAGCATGTAATTGTTTGTATGTAGATTCTGGTTCTTAAATGTACCTGGGAACAACTATACATTTGTTCACATAAGACATGACCTATAAGTTTAGCTGACTATTAGAACTCTTGACTGAGTGGTCAGACCACATTTTACAGTTGGTCCTTAGTGATTTGTAATGTGTTCTTTGATGTAATAGGTAAGACCCAAATGGTGTATGGGTACTTGTATCTCTGAGCATAATTCAATATGTCAAGTCTTCACTGATATTTGAGGTGTAATTATGTGCATGACCTGATTTTGGAAGTATAAAAGCGCAGCCATACTGATCAGCTTTGCGCTTTCTGACTTATCTATAATGAGGGTGGTTGCTCTTTATCCTCAACGAAGGACAAAGTAAGGATTTAGTTTCTGTTATTTGTCTTTTGTTTTTCTACTTTTTCACTGGATTTTATTTTATTAATAAAAGTGTATTTTATTAAATTTTTTTCACTGGAGTGGACATTGACTTAATTTTCCAGAACCCATCAGAGTTACCCTGTGTGGTAAAGTATGAATCTAATTTACTATTTTTCAAAAACATTATAAAGACGATCCTTTAACTAAACTCTAGCTAAGAAGTATTGCGAAGGGAGGATCCTGGTTTATCTTTGTTTAAGTGGGGTAATTAAATAAAGTTAATCCAGCACATAGTGCAAAGGTTGAGTATAGCTCAGTAGAGCTTCTAGAGCATTGTTACTGCTACTATGTAATGTAATTAAATGGTGGTCAGTATGGAGCAATATGTATCCCAGCTAAGCCTTTGCGGTTGAATTATTGCGGGGAGTGTGATGATGGTGAATAATATATATATATTTTTTTAAATAAATGAAAGTAAGTGAAATTATGAAGAGGAAGAGAAAAGGGGAGATAGTAAAAGAGTCCTACACTAGTAGGGTGAAAAATAGGGAGAACTGCTGCTTAGAAACTAGAGTGTTGTTATTGGCTACCTAGAATCAGCTGGGCTTCTCTGAGGTGATATTGGCTGAGGCGAATGTATGATTTGAAGGCGTTAGAAGACCAACATCCGAGAGTTTGTATCTGTTGTTGGGAGAGGCCGTTGTGGGCTGCTGTAGTGGCTGCTCCTATCCTGAATGAGTGTGTAGAGATTGGTTCGGGGTGGTGGGAAGCCTGAAATGCAGAGAACTTCTTTTAGGGGGTTTTGAAACCAAAAACGTGTTACTGGACGGTTAGCCTCATCAGTAAAAAGGGAGGCGAGGGGGTTATGTTCTTGGGCTCTCCTGTAGTGCAAGAATGCTAAGAGGGTTTGGAATGGGTGTGTGGGCAAGGGGATGTCAAAAATGAAATTAGATTGTTCTTTGTATAGCTGATCTGTTTTGCTTTGCTTATTATTGAAAGATAGAGTTTCTTTATCCAGCAAGGTTAGATCAGATATGGTGGGGTGGATTGTGGGATTGAAATTAGATGTTATCGTTAGTTCAAAACCCCAAAAAATCTAGTGTGAACATGGCATCGAGTGTGCGGGCTGTATGTGTGGAAATAGAGTGTAATGGGTTGTCTGGCGTGGGGGGTGGGGGGAGTGGGGTTTTTTTGTATGCCATTGATAAGGAGGGTGGTTTGAGAATTTGTAAGGGCATCTGAAGGAGACCCGTGTATCAATTTGTGAAAAAATTGAATCCCACTTAAGTAGCTTCGAATTGAACTAGCTTGTATATCTTTTGAAATGTATAAATGTGAATGAATGAGGTGATAGAGAGGAAGGAAAAGGTTTTTATACAGAGAGTAGAAGTGTTTGAAAGAGCTCCATGCAGTGAGATATGACTGGAGAGTTCTAGGGGCGACTGCTTGAAGGATTAGGAAATAGAGGATTCTTGGAGGTGATATAAAGGGTGGTTTATGGCAATGTCGTCTCTGAATAATGAGGAACAGGTGTTGGATGAGGGTCCGCTTCTGGCGCCAATAGCTAAAACTTATGAAAAGAAAAACGAGTCAGCAATTACATTTTTTGCAACCTGGTACATGTTCAGCAGTTATAATCAATTGTTTTGTGGCTGCTATCCAAACGAGGCGTCTTAATAAGAGCATGATTGATGGTGAGTGCGAGCGCCCTTTATTAATGTTTTTTTATTTTATTTTTTAACAGATAAGAAAATGCTATGGAATTTCACTGTGGACCAAGAATGGTTTAGTTACCTGTATTGTTCAAAATATCATGTTTTGTGTTCATCTGAGGAGAGATTTAGAACAAGGGGAGGGTGAATTACTGATGACAGAATTTCCATTTTTGTGTAAAATATCCCTTTAATAAATCCAGTGTACTGTTTGTATGGCATGGATTTAAGTGCTGTTTTTGTTTATTTATTTTTAGATTGCTCAGAACAGGTATTTTATACCCACGCACCAAAGAAACTTTTTAAGATTTAGGGAGATGCATCACTGCGGTTTCTCTCATATAGCAAAAAAAAAAAAGAAGAGAGCCTTGGATCTACCAGTTCAAGCAAACATTTCATCTGGTGAGACAATCCTGCATAACAGCTCTGTTTTAATCCAATTTGTAGCATTTCACCTTTGATATTAGGGGCTTGTTTTGAGTTTAATTATTGTGATTTCTTCTGTTTGATATAAAGACAGCCTTGGAGATCCCACTTTGGAGAGGGTGCTTTAACAACTCAGCCAGCTATCATTTCTTTACTGCCATACAGATTGTGCAGCAAAATACCAGGAGGCAAAACAAGAATTTGTTGATTTTTTACCTCTAGGTGCATTATTTATAACAATAAATGTTGGACATTATTTAATTCATGTGTGTATACTTGTATTTCATTCAGTACTTAGTGGAGGAGCAACAGAGACAGAACCCTTATGTCCTGCTGCTTGGGGATGAACTAAACTGCTCTCAGGCATTTATTATTGTGAAAGGAGTGGCACTAAATTCATGGATTTAAATAAAGCTTAGCCAATGTATTAAAAGCTGTGGATTTTTTATTTACATATAAAGATGACTACTACTACTACTATAATAATAATAATACAAATAATTTATTGCTATATAGTGGTTAAGCCACTTTTTGGCAAAATAACCCAACAAATTAGTTATTTTTGTGACCCAAATTGTTGGGTTAACCTTATCAACCCTATGGATTGGGTTAAAATAACCCAACAGAAAGTCGGTGCCAAATTGACCCATGGGTTACCTGTTGGGTTATTATTAACCCAACTGTTTTAAGTGAGTATACATTTCTCACCTTAAGGTGATGCTCATGCAGACATCCCAAGTCTCTTGGAAGTTCCGGGAGTATCCTGCAAAATGAAAGATAATCTCCCGGAAATCGCGCATCTCCCGCCTGGTCCTTAAATACGTCGCACACCACTCTCCACCGCATCCCTCCCAGCTCTTCAGGTATGTCGCACGCAACTTACCCCCACCGCTCTTCAGGTACGTCGCGCGCAACTCACCCTCACCGCTCTTCAGGTACGTTACGCGCAACTCACCCCCACCGCTCTTCAGGTACGTCACGCGCAACTCACCCCCACCGCTCTTCAGGTACGTCGCATGCAACTCACCTACACCGCTCTCTTCAGGTACGTCGCGTGAAACTCACCCCCACCTCTCTACAGGTACGTTGCGATGTTAAATTCTGTGCCCCAGTATACCTATACTTTGCCCAGTGTGGCCATATACACATCTTATTTGACGGAATGCAAACTGGCAAAGAGATGTAAAATTTTTCATTACAATAAAAGGGAGGGTGGCATGTGTAATTTATTAAACTATCGAATCACTTATTTTTTCTTTTCTTGTCTATTTCTTATCTTATATTTCTTTTACTGATGCACATGTGTAATCTGTGATTAAAACCTCGGCCTCTGTAAAGTGCGTTGCGCTTTTTTTTTTCACTGTGACTTGAAAATGCTTTCAGGTATGCGCCGTGCGCGCGCATTAACCCATGGTTATCTTCAGAAGGTTGATTTAACTAACTCTTATCAGCTGTTTTGGAACCGACATACTCACAATAAGCAGGTTTTGGGTTAATCAACCAAAAGTTCAGGGTTTAGCAGATGGTAAGTTAACCCAGCTTTCTGGAATATCCCCCTGGTCTCTAATCTGAGCTGCTGTTAACCTGCAATTTCTGAGGCTGGTGACTCGGATGAACTTATCCTCCGCAGCAGAGGTGACTCTTGGTCTTCCGACCTGGGGCGTTCTGCATGTGAGCCAGTTTCTTTGTAGCGCTTGATGGTTTTTGTGACTGCACTTGGGGACACTTTCTAAGTTTTCCCAATTTTTCGGACTGACTGATTTTCATTTCTTAAAGTTATGATGGCCACTCTTTTCTTGTCATAATACAAATTTTAACAGTCTGTTAAGTGGGACTATCAGCCGTGTATCCACCTGACTTCTGCACAACACAACTGATGGTTCCAAACTCATTTAGAAGGCAAGAAATATCACTAATTAAACCTGACAGGGCACACATGTGAAATGAAAACCATTTCAGGTGACTACCTCTTGAAGCTCATCAATAGATTGCCTAGGCGTGAATAGAAAGAGTGTGCAAAGCAGTAATTAAAGCAAAAGGTGGCTACTTTAAAGAACCTAGAACATGACATATTTTGTTACACATATATTTCCACATGTGTTAACTCATAGTTTTGATGCCTTCAGTGTGAATCTACAATTTTCATAGTCATGAAAATAAAGAAAAACTCTTTGAATGAGAAGATGTGTCCCAACTTTTGGTCTGTACTGTACCTTGCAGAATATTTCATTTTGGGGGTCAGAGAAAAACCAAGCTCTTTTTGTGCCTGTGGCTTTAAATGCAAATGATCAAATGCACTCGCTCTAGATTACTCATGTTGTGTTCCCTCATTTGTATCTTCCACTGGATTTAAAGAGCCCATATTATGGGTTTTTGAAAATGCCCTTCCATGTAGTGTGTAACACAGCTCTAAGTGAAGTGAAATATCCAGCTAAGGCTTAAATCTGTAAGTGTACAGTGTTTAAAACTATTGATTCATCTATAAAAGAGTCGACTCATAGTGCTTCAAACGAGTCGCCTTGATAACGAGTCATTAGGTGTTTCGCGATGACGCAGCCAGGAAACACAAGCCTCGCCAGTAGTTACGCGCGCAAACCAGGGAGATTTGAAACCTGCGGCCCCGCCCACTAACACAGAAAAAACACTAGACACACACACACAGACGCCGCCGGTCGAATGAAGTCACGCTGTGCTCAGATGGATAATATTGACAGTCTCTACCCAAAGATGAGTTGTGAACTGTGAAGAGTCAGTGGTTGAGGTTTATTCACTAGTGTAAGTAAGTGCGATTAAAATTGTTGCCTCGTTTAACTTGCAAATTATGTATTTATTGTGTTTTGTTACTTGTTAACCTGGTACAGTACACGCGGTTACTCTTTATATTCTCTTATCACATGTAAGCCACGTTAAAAACGCGACGCGTGCCGCTTTGTTTACGGATTTAACGTTAAAGGCTTTTGTGAGCTCGCGTTCCACTGCCGTTTGTCGTTGCTATGGTGATCGTAAGCTAGGAGACAGGAGACTCGCGTCGCTTTCCCTAGTTCTTCTGAGGAGCGTTGTGTGTGTGAGAGAGAGAGACTCGCGTCGCTTTCCCTAGTTTTTCTGAGGAGCGTTGTGTGTGTGTGAGAGAGAGAGAGAGAGAGGAGAGAGAGAGAGACTCGCGTCGCTTTCCCTAGTTTTTCTGAGGAGCGTTGTGTTGTGTGAGAGAGAGAGAGAAAGAGAGGAGAGAGAGAGAGAGAGAGAGACTCGCGTCGCTTTCCCTAGTTTTTCTGAGGAGCGTTGTGTGTGTGTGAGAGAGAGAGAGAGAGAGAGAGAGACTCGCGTCGCTTTCCCTAGTTTTTCTGAGGAGCGTTGTGTGTGTGTGTGTGAGAGAGAGAGAGAGAGATACGCATCGCTTTCCCTAGTTCTTCTGAGGAGCGTTGTGTGTGTGTGTGAGAGAGAGAGAGGCTAGGAGACTCGCGTCGATCTCCCCAGTTCTTCTGAGGAGGGTTGTGTGTGTGTGTGTGTGTGTGAAAAAAGCCTTACACTATGAAGCGCGTGTGCACTGTGACTACTTTTATATAGTTGATTACCAGCTGGGCATTTCACTCTGTCTCGTGCTGAAGCCTGTCACTGTCGACCAATCGCAGCAGGCTGTCATCGGTCCAATCAGCGCAGATTAGCTTCGCGCTGAGGAGGGGGTTGGGAACAAATGAATCGCTGATTGATTCATATGGGAGTCGTTGGGATAATTAGGTAAAAATAAATGCAGATTATAAGACCATAAAAGTGTTTTATGACCTTGCATGCATATTAGACTGTTGTTGGAGACCCTTACAACCTAAATATGACCCTATTTCATGTATAATATGGGCTCTTTAAAGTAATTAATGATGGCTACTCGCTTTTTCTTTACTTAGCTGCTTTTTTCATGAAAATAAAGAAAACTCTTTGAATGAGAAAGTGTGTCCAAACTTTTGGTCTGTACTGTACCTTGCAGAAGATTTAATTTTGGGGGTCAGAGAAAAACCAAGCTCTTTTTGTGCCTGTGGCTTTAAATGCAAATGATCAAATGCACTCGCTCTAGATTACTCGTGTTGTGTCCCTCATTTGTATCTTCCACTGGATTTAAACATTTGTAACTTGCTTAAAAGGCCTGATTGAGACAGATCCTGCATGTTCACAGCAAGTACGCATGAGTCATGCTTGTATTTGTGAGTTTGCATTATTGTATATAAATTATGCAAATGTTTCCCAGTACTGGGTTGCAGCTGGAAGGGCATCTGTGGTTTAAAACATATGCTGAATAAGTTGGTGGTTTATTCCGCTGTGGTGACCCCTGAGGAATAAAGGGACTAAGCCAAAGGAAAATGAATGAATGAACTTATGCAAATGCTTAATGCCACGTTTGCTGTAAACTGGAGTGATGAGGAGATGGCAAGATGACATACTTTGCTACTTGTTTTCATTCAGTTGTACTTTTGTCTTTGTTTTCCTGCCTTTGTGCATGTCCTGATGCTTAGCTGAAGACCAACGTGACGACATGTTATATACCTTATAAGATGCAGAAATGCCATTTAAAAAGGTGACCTGCTGTTTGTCCAATGAGGGACAGTAACAACATAAATATAAAAATAATAATGTTAACCAGGGTTTGCAAATGTGGACTGTCTGTTAATGAACACCAGGTATAGCATGAGCAGTGTGGAACGTGATTACAGATAACCCAGGATTCTGTTTTATAGAGGGTTAGAATGACCCAGGGTTAAACATTTGAAGTGTGAAAAGCCCTAAGAATACTCAGCATCAGATCTCAGAATAACCAGAGTACAATGACAAACAGCGACAATTGTCTGTCATGTCATGGTGACCTGATCTCATATGCTATTGTTTTAGCACTTCCAATTCAGTTGACAACTGGAGAAATGACCAGGAGTTATAAACGGCAGAAAACGGTCACACTACTTGTTCTACAAAACAAGTGTGTACATGACTATACTTACAAAGAAAAAAAAAAAAATGAAAATTTGACTTTGCAACATCAAGCAGCATTAGGCATGGTGATCAGGTTAAATCATTCAAATAAATCATTGACTTCTGCTGTCTTCATTTGTTTCAGAAACACAGATTTCTTTACTATTTAAAATGGCATCTTTGGATATTTTTTCTGCTGGAGATACTGTCCTAAAAAACTTCAAACGTAAAAACAAAACCTTAGATATACAAGGTTTTAAAAGCATGACTTTTCCAAACTGTGGTATACCTTATAAACTGTTATCGTCTCATGCCTAAGCAGCATAACACTGTATTTACGATCCAAAAATTAATTCTTAAAAAAAAATTTCAGGCAAAAAGATTCTAATGACGGCGCCTGCTGGTATGTGAAGAATATGGTCAATACTGACGAACTTTACACTCAAATGTTTGCATATCATCAGCATGCTGTAATCCATTTCTTAAGCAGCAAAAATCATTTTAGACTAGTTTGTTGGCCAGTTGTAGTCAGTGCAATGCTAAACGTTATTGTTCCACTATAACTTGTTTGTTTTATTTCACATCGTCCCTCAGCAACATCATATAGTTTAGAATACTGTACAATGTTTAATATTAATTACTTTAGTGTCAATTTCATTCAGCATATTTAAAATTGGGGGCCTCCACATTTTCTGACATTCTTTAACCCAGGTTTCTTCAGGTTTCACCAAGTAAAATGCAATATTTTTATGACATTTTCAAGACAATTATGAATGAAATTTTAGACTCATAAAGGGAATTTTTCAAATGCCCCAGATGGAAAAGATTTTTATCTGCTCTATAAAAAAAATGTTATGATTTAATACATTTAATAATACAATAATAATGAATAATAAAAAATTACAATATTTTAGATATTTCTTAGCAAAAGATTTTAAATATTATGTAAAAACAAGCAAGCTTTACTTGAATCCAAACACTTTTCCAAACACAAACTTTCTTTGAAAAAATCAATAAAAAAAAAATAAACAAATGTTTTAAAAGTTAAAAGACTTTAAGGCCTAAAATTTAGATTTGGGAATTTAAGACATTTTAAGACCCCACAGAAACCCTGTTTAAACACAAAAGTCCTGGTAATTAGTTATTATAATAATGATGTAATTCTAACTCAGATACTATCTGTGAGAACTAGTAACAACTACTAGAAACAAGTTTAAATACATGAAGAAGTTGATGAAAAAGGGAATTGTGATCAACGTGACATATGCAAATGGAAAGTACCAAGCCAACATCACTGTAATAGCAGATGTCTTCTGTGAGAATACTGTAGGTCAATATCCTTAGCTCAGTTAAACTTTTTTAATTTATTGTTTTTATTTATTTTATACGCCAGTGCTTAAGGATGCTTTACAAACAGTAGAAGAATAAGAAAAGCAATAACCTTAAGAAGGTAGAGAAATGGGAGACTAATCATACATAAAATGAATGACAAAAGACACGAGAACAAGTGACGAAAGAAACTCATTCCTGTCTTTCAATGAGTGCTTTTGTGCATTTAGGAGAACTAGGCAGCCTACTCAGGGCTGCAAGATGGATTTAATTTAGTATTCTTATTATTAAAATATATCTGAATGAGGATCAAATGACTGAGTTGGTCTTTGAGAATGAAAACCAACCTGTTTTTCCTGCAGATCTTCCTGTTTGACTCTGAATGTTTCTTCAACCTTCACATCTTCACTCTCCTCTTTAATAAACGCCATCTTTATAACAGTGTGGAGATCAGTCGCTTCAGCAGTTTTTCTCTGCGTTTGGACACTTTATCCTGTTTAAAATGAACAAAACAATTTAAAAAAATGTAATGAATAAATTAATGAACAGAAACAAAATAACTTCTCTTCAACAATTGCTTCAACAGTTTCTTTATATGAGAGTAATTAACAAAAATAAATCAGGTAAGTTAAAGGAAAAAACAATAGCCACAAATGAGCTGATTAAAACTAGTACTCCATTTCTTATATATAGTGATGTATACTTAGAATGGAATGACATTATGCTATTTAATAAATTAAACCTTCATTAAAACTCTTATTACACACATTTCTGCTCAAACAATAGTCCTCATTACTGTGAGTAAAATAATACTACGTTGTAAAAAGGGTTAAAATATTATTTCAACAACAGGTACATAATTTAGCAAAGGATGAAAAAACCTGAAACTTTAATCAATCGGTTTATATATGTGTAAAAGTTTTAAAACAAACCTTTCTTCAGTTGAATCAAAGCATGGAATCACCGTGGAGGAGCGGCGCAGCCTTATGACATCATACCGCCACGCCAAAATAAAAGTCTTTTTTAAAGCTTTTTGCCACTTACTTTTATTCATGACTTATTGATAAAATTTTCCCCTCGTTTTCCCCTCTCCACTATATCTGCTCTCTCGCACACACACACACACACACACACACACACACACACACACACACGCACACACACACACACACAGGCATTCAGTATTTATAAACTTTAAGCATTTTTAAGACAATTTTGAAAAACATTTTTAATCCACTTGCATGTCTAAAACACATCACTTCCTATTAATATGAGTCCAAATCTCCTCCTCGTAATCATGACCTCTTCCTTCCTATTTTCACAACTTCCTATCTAAGGTTTATTTTTTCAAATAATATCTGTAATATAATATAACTTTACCTTTACTTACAGAAGCATATAAGGGGGTAGTTCACACAAAATTACAATTCAGCCAGAGCGGCCCACTGCAGATAATCAAAATGCTACCCATCTGTCCATGCCCTTGAATATGTTTAAATAAGCACAAAAGCCATACACACAAGTCTTCACACAAGTAATCAACATTTTGTTCCAGTTCCTGCCTGACTGCTTGAATCCATAAGTGATTCTTTTCAATTTACACACCAGTCTCTCTTTTCTTTCCGATTTTACCTCAAAATTAGGTCCAGACAGAATCTGCTGACATTGTTTTTGCAATTTCTGTGGAGAATTTTAACTAAAAACTTAACATGAAATGAAAAATAATAGTTTATGTATATATATATATATATATATATATATATATATATATATATATTATATATTATATATATATATATTATAATATATTTGTATATATATATATATGTGTGTGGTGTGTGTGTGTGTTGTAGGACTCAAATGGTCCATTGCATGTTCAAAAATTGACGGAGATCTGAGTTGAAAATTAAGAAGTTTTATTTTGAATGCAAGAAGTTAGAGAATACATGTTCTGCGCAGAAGGTATAATGGCAAATGAGCTTCCTGTATTCAGGCTTTTATACTGTCTCTCACACACTCCCTTAGCAGCAGGCCTCCAGTAGCAGGAAGTTGGGTTCCTCTTTCTTGTACACACATTATCAGTTAACCCTTTAAAAGAAGAAACCCTTTGTTTGCATTTATTAGTAAATGTTTAGCAAAATCTAACAATAAAAAAATGCTATCCTTCAATCCCTCTCTTGGCCTCTGAAAAGAGGCCACACCACTTTAATAAACACTTAAAAAATCTCAGAATTCTTGGTCCAATATGTCCAGATGAGCTTGGGTCGAAAACCTCTGTGAGGAAAGACACCCAAGCGGCCCCCTAGTTAGCTTATGGGCAGCCACCACATGTTCACCTGACACATCATATCAGACTACTAGAAAGAAAAGTACTTAAAATGTAATAATAATAAAAAAATAACATTCCCTACAAACCAGTGTGCTCAGGCTGGACTGGGCCGAAAACCCCTGTGGGGAAAGGCACCCAGTCGATTCCCTATTTTATGTTTGGGCAACCACAACATGTCAGCTGAGTCAATCACACTGAAATTATCTAAACTACAAAATTTCAATAATCAAAATTTAAATCTTAACACATTTTCAAACAGCAAATTTCTCAAACATCAATATCTAAAAAACACATAGCTTGTGATGTATCAGCATCTGCAAAGAAGCACAGTTATTGGGAAAAACAATATTTATAAGTCATATTCCTCTTCCTCCTCATCATTATTTCCTGGAGATATCAGCAGAGGCATTGTGTAAGGGGGTGGAGCTCCATCTTTCTTTTCAATTGCTGCAATTATCACCCTGTTACACAATGTTCTGATACACGGCATGCTACACTATCCACAGGTCACTATTATGGCCACAAAGGTAGCTATAGAGATCAAAATTGATGTAAACATGGTTTTATATTTTCCAAACACACCGGTCAGCCAATCATCAAAAGAGTGTTCTGCCATTGTTTTGGAAAGGGGTTTTAACCATTCTAAAGCCCTCATTACTGATCCGTCTGTGCGGTATTATTGGTAATAAAAGTGCAGCAAAATCTTGGAACATGGCACCCCTTTTCCGCCAATAGCATGTCTAGTGCTATTCTATTTTGTATTGCCATTAATGAGGTTGGAGCCAATTGTTCTGATAATCCTTCTACGGCATCTTGTGTCAGATTTGCCAATCTCATCACATTATAGTGCACATAATTATTCTATCCACATTTTACTTGGGGTGACCGGGAATAGGGCTGAAATTATTGGGATATTCTCGAACCCGGCGGCAATTTGGTCTACTAGTTTGTATTCATCAAGGACTCCTCTCGGACTCCTATTTAGTCTATAGGTTCGACAATTAGTAGTTAGATCAAAGCTTCTCCTTCGTCTCGTGGCTGTAATTTGGTGTTTATGTCCAATCATTGTGACTAGTGCAGCTAACCTGACCATTGCACATATACCTTCTGTAGTTTTCCCTTTTATTCTTACAAACAATCTTTTCCCTCCACAATAATAATATAGTCCTCCCCGCGCCCAAGGTCCTATTATATCCCTGCATTGTTGATAATCTGTTTGCACCACAAAGGTTAATATGCTTCTCTAGTATATCTTCTGGGGTTAATTTGGTATAATCCATTTCTATCACAACCCTTCGACCTCTAATTTCTCAACTATGATTTCTGATTGGGGTCCTATAGTTGTTGTCTTGCTTCTATCTATTACATTGACCTTATCTAAAAACTCAACTTCTATGATTCCCAGGGGGTCAGTTCCTGATATCTCAACTCCTCCTAATAGTATATGGAGAAACTTAGGCGGATTGTTTTTTCCAGCATAATGGGTCTCATCTAGGGGGTATCCTGTCCACTCCCCTATTGACATAGTAATAGGGTTCTGGGTAGGACTATAATCCCTTTGTATTTTCAGTTTTCTCCACTCGTTTTTAAAATTCCCTAACCATGTTGGGTTTGGCGTCCATTTCCCTGTGTACCCCACTACTTGATCCCACCCTCTACACCACCTATTATCTGCCTTACCCATTGTGTTACACCATGCATTCATAGTCTGATCAAAACAAACATATATGTCATATCCTCGCCACGAACTATTGTGTCCCCCACAGTCAATTACCTGACATAGATCAAATGTGTAAGATGCTGTCTCTCCCTTTTAGATGCTCCCTCCTCCCTTTACTTGGAACACCTCTTTTCTTCCCTAGGGATCTTTTTACTCTGGTTGGTTTTACAGTTGAGGTTTCATTCCTGTTGACTTTTTCCTACTCCTAGAATTGTCCCCACTATTATCAGTGTTAATATCCCCACTATCCCCAGTAGTTTCCAGTTTTCCCACAACTTGACCCTCATGTTTTATTGATGCTGGTTTTCCTTATTATTCAATTCTGATCCTCCCTTTATCTTATTTTTCACAGTGTTATTGTGTTAACAGCAAATATATAATCAATATCAAAGCTACAATAAAAATAGCAAGCACAGTAAACGTATTCTAACGTATAAACTGAAATAGTTATATTCTGGCCTTTAAACGTCTTTTCAATAATGTGGAGAACTCTATAGATTCCAACTTGTCCAAACCACACCCCAGCCGGGGTATTGACAATCTGGTGATGTGTAATTTGTCACACCACGTTCTCATGCAGATTAGACTGCTCTCAAAATCCTCATATGTGGGTAGGTCTCTAGCAAGTGTTTTTGATCAGGTGGAAAACTATTCTGTCTGCCTCGTGAGTTAAGCACAGTCACCTTTCGTTTTCCTCTGGGCCTTTACCTTGTCAACCCCATATCTTTCTCTGAATTTTTCCGCTATGCCCGCTCCAAATACACAGTCTGCACTGACACAATGGGCTACAGCTTCTCGTTTAGGGCTGTGAATAAGTCCCTAGTTTGTGGTCCACCTGCAAAGTTTGTAGGTTACTTTGTGATGGATGAAAATTTTCTGTGTGTATGTGTTTTGTGTCACCTCCTTTTCTGGTACCCTCAGTCCCTCCTGTATCTCCTGTGGTATACTCCCTCTCTTGGACCTGCAAAGCAAGGTCCACTCTGGTGTCGTTTAATTATCTGGACTGTGGGTCCGCTGGACATTACTTAATTTGAGCAGACCAGCGAGGCTCTTTCCATTTACACCTGTAGATTCTCAATATCACCCAGTCCCAAGTTTGGTCAGGTAGGGGTGCTGGATATTCGTGTCCCCTAAAATCAGTTGGTAACATTTTGTCAAAAAGATTCAATTAGAGCATGTCAATTTGTCATAGTAAATTTGTGTGATAACGGTTGTACTGGTTCCAATTGTAGTGTGGTCATTGGGCCAGGAAATTGGCGACCAGTCACAGTTCGAACGGCGTGTATCCTGTTGCCCTACTCACAGAGCTCCTTACTGACATCAAAGCCTGTGGAAGAGCAGCTAACCATTGTCAATTTAGTCTGTGCACAGATTTTAGCCAATTTGTTTTTCAATGTTAGATTCAACCGATTCAACGCTCAACCTTGACTGTGGGTGATAGACTGCCCCGAAATGGTGTACTAAACCCAATGCATTTTCTACATCAGCCAAATGTTCATTTTTAAAGTGTGAGCCGTTGTCAGATCTTACCCGGCTCGGAAAACCATGACGTTGGATGTAATTGTTTATCAGACATTTAATGACAGCAGTGCTGTCTTCCTTGCCCACCGGGAAGGCCTCTGGCCATCCAGTATATGCATCAATCTTAACAAGCATGTATCGTTTACCATTTACCTTTCAATCATGTCAGTGAAATCAAATTATAACTTCATCTCCAGGGCCATTTGCCAATGGGAACGATCCCTGAGATGGTTTTCATAGTTGGTTTGACATTGTGCATCTGACAGATGTCACATGTCTTTATGTACCCAGAAATTAGGTGTGGCATAAAGGATGCCACCATGATTGCAATGCTCGTGTCATTTGCTTATCACCACAGTGTGCATGTGTGTGGGCATCTTTCAACACGCTTGGGACTAGTGACGTTAGGAGCAAAAGCTCTACCATCCGGTGCTGTCCAAAGGCCATCCTCGTGTCTGATTGCCCCTTTGTTTATCCACACAGACTTTTCTTCAGGAGCAGCCATGTCTTGCTGCTTAGATAAGAATTCTCTTGAGAATTCTGGTAGGAGGGATGTCACGTCTGGCTCAGATGTGACCACAAACTGACCCTGTAGGTAGTCTAAGGCACGTTTTGCCGCCAAGTCTGCTGCTTCATTCCCTTTTGATATTAAGTCAGTTCCTTGAGAATGACCAGTGCACTTAATAATAGCCACTTTGTTTGACAACATTATGGCTTCAGAGAGCTCTCTTGCTTCTTTCTCATGAGTAATAGGCCGGCCAGAAGAAGTTGTGAATCCACATCTGATTCACACAGGCGGCTCCACGTGGGCTTTGGACACTGCATATGCAGAATCAGAGTAGTTGACAGACTGTCCTTTTGAGTGTCTCAATGCATTGATTAGGGCCAATAGTTCTGCTTTTTTGTGCAGATTGTTTGCCAATTAGGGGTTCAGATTGTATAGTGACCAATTGATCATTCTGTAATTTAACCACAGCAAAGCCTGATTTCATAGTTCCATCATCTGCCCTGTGGCAGCTACCATCCCGTAAATACTGTGATTAGGTTGTCTGTTTCAGGAAGTGGGAGGCATTCAGGCCCTCTCTAGCAACTGCTAATCTGTTTTAGTTAACTTCCTTTTCTCAAGCTATAGTTTCAAATTCTTTTTTTTTTCAGCTTTAACAACTCACTTCCTTCTTTGTCCGCTTCTCTACTGCTTTGTCTATGAAATCTACTGCATACCTTTGCATTTAGTATCATCACTGCCTGGTACCTCAGGAGACTGTTCCATGCCTGGGTGACACCAGCAGGAGCTCCTTGTAATACTGCTGATCTGAAAATTCTATTAGTAACAGCGTTAGACATTTGGTTTTCATCGCATGCTTCTTCTCAGTGCTTTGAAAGTATCTATTTATGTATGCTGCTCCTTTTTTACCATCCCAATGTTTAATTTCATGTTTTCTATTGACCACTAACTGCTTCGACTGCTAGCTTATAAATGGGTTTTGGAGTGATCTTGGTATAGTCTCTGTATGGTGGGGCATAGGGCGTCGCTATCTGATCAGTCTTAGTCTCAGCCTCAGCTTCCTGTTTTTTACTCAGTTTAGCTTCAGCTTCTTTGCTGTTCACTTCCCTTTTCTTTGATTTTAGTACAGATGCTGCGAGTGTAACTCTAGAACTTCTTCTCAAATCTTTATCTAACTGTTTTCTTTCTTTGCATGGGCTCGCTTGTGTAACAGCCTTACTCCTCTTTTCTGTGTCTTGAAAACAGCTTCTTGTGCTCCTTTTCTCTTTATTCCCACTTTCTGAAACAGAGACCGCTTTTTTGTACATACAATCAGTACTATAATGTTTAATCATTTCGCGCGTATATTTTCCCAGTTCTTTTATCCGTTTTTCCTATCTTTTTTGATCAGTTTGTGCCAATAAGATATCTACCATTTATCCCATTGTTGTCTTAAAGGAGGACAATCATATTCCTCACGTTCTCTATCAAATTCTCGTTCCATTTTTTAAATTTTTTATTTATTTATTTTTATTTTTATTTTTTTTATTTTATTATCCGTATCCCTACACTCTCACTATTTCTCAATTCACTAAACCTGCTATCCTTGAGAAATGTCTTGAGATATCAAGTCCTCGTCAAGACCAGAGGGATCTTCAAGTTTTTTGCCTTCTCAGGAAAAGGACTTCTCCGTTAGATAGATGTAGGCCTTTTACATACACTATCCATCCTGATTGTTGAAGAGTCATTGTCTTCGTCAAGACAAAATTTCTTCAACTAGTTTTGCCTTTTTAGGGAAAAGGACTTCTCTTAGACTCTAAAGTCTACCCTAAGTGCCTCCTTAGAGAAATGGACTTCCCCTAGATCCTAGTGATCTACTCTAATTCTCTTTATTCTTTCTCTCACAACTCATTAATCTATATTCATTCACAATTTCAAATTAGTTTAATTTACGTATTTTATAATTTCTTGCATGTCAAAATGTCATCAAATACTGAACATTGTATTTACTGATGCCAAAAAACCGTTCATTTAGAATATTCAATAGCAGAATTTAAGTAAAAGGTTTCTGCTTACCTTTGTATAGAGAGGCCTCTCTGGTTTTGGCATCAGAAACAACGTCCATATATTTGACAATCTCCAGTCAATCACGTCGGGTCCACCAATTGTAGGACTCAAATGGTCCATTGCATGTTCAAAAATTGACGGAGATCTGAGTTGAAAATTAAGAAATGTTTATTTGAATGCAAGAAGTTAGAGAATACATGTTCTGCGCAGAAGGGATATAATGGCCAATGAGCTTCCTGTATTCAGGCTTTTATACTGTCTCTCACACACTCCCTTAGCAGCAGGCCTCCAGTAGCAGGAAGTTGGGTTCCTCTTTCTTGTACACACATTATCACTGTTAACCCTTTAAAAGAAGAAACCCTTTATGTTTGCATTTATTAGTAAATGTTTAGCAAAATCTAACAATAAAAAAATGCTATCCTTCAGTGTGACCTTGATAACTTTCACATTGTAACACAAAACATAAATAACAGTCAATATGCAGAATCTACGGACATCTTTGGTATTTCTGTGGAGAATTTTGTAAAAAATCTGCTGATTTATGTGAAATTATTTTGGGAGTATCTTAACTAAAAACTTAACACATGAAATGAAAAATAATAGTCTGTGTGTGTGTGTGTGTGTGTGTGTGTGTGTGTGTGTGCGTGCGTGCGTGCGTGCGTGCGTGTGTGTGTGTGACATTGATAACTTATACATTGTAACACAAAACATAAATAACAGTCAAAATGCATGAGTAGTTTTGGGATTAATAAAAATAAAAATGTTTTAAGCACCAAATCATTAGAGTGATTTCATGTAGGACACAAATGCCTCAAATGCAGCTTTCACATCATTGGAATAAAATATATTTTAACATATTCAAATAGAAAAGTTAACATATTAAAAAGGAATAATTATTTACAAGGTTACTTTTATATCTGTATCTTTATAAAATAAAGCAGTCGTCCCGAACCTTTGAAAAATAGTCCATATTGACTTTATATTTTAGATAGCTTCATTTATTACTAACTTTATGCTTTCAAAATTATGCAGTTGAAGTAATATTGTGCTACTTTTGTACATAGTCGAAGTGAACTAGTTTTGTTTTGTGTTTAAGCCACAATGGCCATGCATGTTCATAACCACACTTCTTTGTATGAGTGCTTTATTGGGACCTTATATGCACATTTTTGTGCCTGGACTCAACTTAGTATTAGTGAGACCTAACTATTTTTTAATTACTAAATACCCCACAGAGCATGCTCATAGGGCATACTTCTGACCCAGATTCTGTGCCCGAGTATACCTATACTTCGCCCAGTGTGGCCATATACACTCCACTTTGTGTGGATTTGCTATGGGCCCACAGTGGACTTCTGTTTTGTGTGGGCCAGCCCACAGGTTGGTCTGGCGGCATAGTTTATATTTTGGTCTAGGCATGTTTGTTTGGAATTTGGTGCACTAATACTGCAACATCCAAGTATCCTGCATGGTGCCTACAGAGAAGAGACTGTGTACAAACCAAAAATGGTGCTTACATATAAAGCTGGTGGGTTGTTCAAGATCCATAAACAAATCTAACAACTGAATCATTGCCGCTCCTTTTTTTGTCTGTATAATTTTACATGTTGGACTGATTTAGATCAGAAGTCCACTAAATGTTCATTAACTAAGTCACAGCAAAAGCTGCTACAATTAACATAAAAACACCATAAAAAGCACAGCACCGCTACGTTTTCTATGACAGTCGCAGGGCTTGTCCAGATTCAAACCTCTTAGGGGACCTCTCGCACCCTAAGCGAGAATCACACCCCTAGACCAACGAGCCCCATAAAAGCACTCTGCAGTGCCACAAAAAATTCTGTGAGACTGATCCGATCTACTCTTTGTTCATGTTGTTTTTGTTACGTGTGTCAGCAACTCCCTGAGGCATATTACAGTTCACAGGCAGTAAAAAGCAGCCCAGTGGCCTAATGAATAAAGCACCAGCCTTCGAAGCTGGGCATTGTGGGTTTAAAGTACCAACTGGGTTATCTTTGATGCAGTTCCTTTTAAGTTGGCTGTGCAAGACAATCCAGTGTGGACCTTTAAAAAGCTAGGGTTCATACCCTTAGGTCAAAAAGACATGACAATGGAAAACTCCTCAGAGAAGCTGTTTTGTCATTAGGTGTACACACCAGATCGTCTGAATGCAATATGGCATAGGGATCCTAAAGTACTGTTTTCTGATATGATATGACAAGATATGACAAAGGCTAGTGTTGACCCAGTGGCCTAATGGATAAGGCATCAGACTTTGAAGCTGGGGATTGTGGGTTCAAGTCCCATCTGGTTTGTGTTTGTTGGGTCCTGTTTAAGTTGAGTGAAAAAAATTCCGACTTGTCTTCTCAAAACTTAGGCGTGATGATCTGAGGACATAGTTAGCTTCAAATTCTCAGACTTGCTGCACACTTCAAATAAGATTAATCCAATCTTGCTAGAATCTCACTGTCACATTACAAACCTAAAAGGTTCCGCTAAGCTTTGGTAGTTAGCGGGTTTGGTTTTCGGCAGCTTTCATTTGCATTCTTCGAGCATACCTATTGAGACAAAGTTTAGCATTTCTACTACAGTTGGATTGGTCTCTGAGTCTCTGTGACGCAATCGGTTAGCGTGTTTGGCTGTTAACTAAAAGGTTGGTGGTTCGAGCCCACCTAGGGACGAGTTAAGCTTTTTCTCTGCCTTGCAACTGCTAACACGTGCACCGAGCAATGGTCCTGGGCCACGTGCTGTCTGGTGTTACAAGATGACATCAGGATTTAGCAGAAGTTTGTTGTCCAGTGCCTGGATCGGCCAAGTTACTCATTCCAGTTGACTTAAAATCAGCATCAAACTTTACACAGGTAGGGAATGTATTGATCAAACAGTGACTAGGATGTACGTATCAGAAGGCCTGCTAGCTCAGTCGGTAGAGCATGAGACTCTTAATCTCAGGGTCGTGGGTTCGAGCCCACATTGGGCGTTTCTGTTACCTTTCTCTCTCTCTTTCGGCAGCTTTCATTTGGATTCTTCGAGTATACCTATTGAGACAAAGTTCAGCATTTCTTACTACAGTTGCATTGCTCTCTAAGTCTCTGTGGCACAATCGTTTAGCGCGTTCGGCTGTTAACCGAAAGTTGGAGGTTCGAGCCCACCCAGGGACGAATGAAGGCTTTTGCTGCCTTGCAACTGCTATGACGTGCACCGGGCAATGATTATGGGCCGTGGCTGTCTGGTGTTACAAGATGACATCAGGGTTTAGCAGAAGTTTGTTGTCCAGTGCCTGGATCAGCCAAGTTACTTATTCCAGTTGACTTCAAATCAGCATCAAACTTTACACAGGTAGGGAAGGTATTGATCAAGACAGTGACTAGAATGAGTGTCTCACAATCCCAGCTAGCTCAGTCGATAGAACATGAGACACTTAATCACAGTGATGTAGGATCGAGCCTCATGTTGGGTGCTTCTGTTACCCTTTCTCTCTCTCTTTTCGGCAGCTTTCATTTGGCTTCATCCAGCAGACCACTTGAGACAAAAGTTCAGCATTTCTACTACAGTTGGTTGGTGTCTGAGTCTCTGTGGCGCAATCGGTTAGCGCGTTCGGCTGTTAACCGAAAGGTTGGTGGTCGAGCCCACCCAGGGACGAGCGAAGGCTTTTGCTGCCTTGCAACTGCTAACACTTGCACCTGTGCATGGTCCTAGGCCACGTGCTGTCTGGCGTTACAAGATGACATCAGGATTTAGCAGAAGTTGTTGTCCAGTGCCTCTATTGGCCAAGTTACTTATTCCAGTTGACTTAAAATCAGCATCAACTTTACACAGGTAGGGAAGGTATTGATCAAAACAGTGACTAGAATGAGTGTTTCACAAGCCCGGCTAGCTCAGGTGGGAGAGCATGACACACTTAATCTCAGTGACGTGGGTTTGAGCTCCACGTTCGGTGTTTCTGTTGCCTTTCTCTCTTTCTTTTCAGCAGCTTTCATTTGGCTTCATCCAGCAGACCACGTGAGACAAAGTTCAGCATTTCTACTACAGTTGGTTTGGTGTCTGAGTCTCTGTGGCGCAATCGCTTAGTGCGTTCGGCTGTTAACCGAAAGGTTGGTGGTTCGAGCCCACCCAGGGACGAACGAAGGCTTTTGCTGCCTTGCAACTGCTAACACGTGCACCGGGCAATGATCCTGGGCCACGTGCTGTCTAGCATTACAAGTTGACATCAGGATTTAGCAGAAGTTTGTTGTCCAGTGCCTGGATTGGCCAAGTTACTTATTCAGTTGACTTTAAGTCAACTTTACACAGGTAGGGAAGGTATTGATCAAAACAGTGACTAGAATGAATGTATCAGAAGCCCGGCTAGCTCAGTCGGTAGAGCATGAGACTCTTAATCTCAGGGTCGTGGGGTTCGAGCCCCACGTTGGGCGTTTCTGGTACCTTTCTGTCTTTCGGCAGCTTTCATTGGATTCTTCGAGCATACCTATTGAGACAAAGTTCAGCTTTTCTACTACAGTTAGATTGGTCTCTAAGTCTCTGTGGCGCAATCGGTTAACGGGTTTGGCTGTTACTGAAAGGTTGGTGGTTTGAGCCCACCTAGGGACGAATTAAGCTTTTTCTCTGCCTTGCAACTGCTAACACGTGCACTGGGCATAGATCCACGTGCTGTCTGGCGTTACAAGATGACATCAGGATTTAGCAGAAGTTTGTTGTCCAGTGCCTGCATCGGCCAAGTTACTCATTCCAGTTGACTTAAATCAGCGTCAAACTTTACACAGGTAGGGAAGGTATTGATCAAAACAGTGACTAGAATGAGTGTCTCACAAGCCTGGCTAGCTCAGTCGGTAGAACATGAGACACTTAATCTCAGTGATGTAGATTCGAGCCTCACGTTGGGTGCTTCTGTTACCTTTCTCTCTCTCTTTTCGGCAGCTTTCATTTGGATTCTTCGAGCATACCTATTGAGACAAAGTGCACGAGACTCTTAATCTCAGAGTCGTGGGTTCGAGCCCCATGTTGGGCGTTTCTGTAACCTTTCTCTCTATCTCTTTTCGGCAGCTTTCATTTGCATTCTTCGATCATACCTATTGAGACAAAGTTTAGCATTTCTATTACAGTTGGATTGGTCTCTGAGTCTATGTGACGCAATCGGTTAGCGCATTTGGCTGTTAACTGAAAGGTGGTGGTTCGAGCCCACCTAGGGACGAATTAAGCTTTTTCTCTGCCTTGCAACTGCTAACACGTGCACTAGGCATAGATCCTGGGCCACGTGCTGTCTGGCGTTACAAGATGACATCAGGATTTAGCAGAAGTTTGTTGTCCAGTGCCTGTATTGGCCATTTTTTATTCCAGTTGACTTAAAAACACCATTAAACTTTACACAGGAAGGGAAGGTATTGATCAAAACAGTGACTTTCTCTTGAATGAGCATCTCACAAGCCCTGTCTGGCGTTACAAGATGACATCAGGATTTAGCAGAAGTTTGTTGTCCAGTGCCTCTATTGGCCAAGTTACTTATTCCAGTTGACTTAAAATCAGCATCAAACTTTACACAGGTAGGGAAGGTATTGATCAAAACAGTGACTAGAATGAGTGTCTCACAAGCCCGGCTAGCTCAGGTGGGAGAGCATGACACACTTAATCTCAGTGACCTGGGTTTGAGCTCCACGTTCGGTGTTTCTGTTACCTTTCTCTCTTTCTTTTCAGCAGCTTTCATTTGGCTTCATCCAGCAGACCACGTGAGACAAAGTTCAGCATTTCTACTACAGTTGGATTGGTGTCTGAGTCTCTGTGGCGCAATCGGTTAGGGCGTTCGGCTGTTAACCGAAAGGTTGGTGGTTCGAGCCCACCCAGGGACGAGCGAAGGCTTTTGCTGCCTTGCAACTGCTAACACGTGCACCGGGCAATGATCCTGGGCCACGTGCTGTCTGGTGTTACAAGATGACATCAGGATTTAGCAGAAGTTTGTTGTCCAGTGCCTGCATCGGCCAAGTTACTTATTCCAGTTGACTTAAAATCTGCATCAAACTTTACACAGGTAGGGAAGGTATTGATCAATACAGTGACTAGGATGTACGTATCATATGGCCTGCTAGCTCAGTCGGTAGAGCGTGAGACTCTTAATCTCAGGGTCTTGGGTTCGAGCCCCACATTGGGCGTTTCTGTTACCTTTCTCTCTCTCTTTTCGGCAGCTTTCATTTGGATTCTTCGAGTATACCTATTGAGACAAAGTTCAGCATTTCTACTACAGTTGCATTGCTCTCTAAGTCTCTGTGGCGCAATCGTTTTGCGCGTTCGGCTGTTAACCGAAAGGTTGGAGGTTCGAGCCCACCCAGGGACGAACGAAGGCTTTTGCTGCCTTGCAACTGCTAACACGTGCACCGGCAATGATCCTGGGCCTTGTGCTGTCTGGTGTTACAAGATGACATCAGGGTTTAGCAGAAGTTTGTTGTCCAGTGCCTGGATCAGCCAAGTTACTTATTCCAGTTGACTTCAAATCAGCATCAAACTTTACACAGGTAGGGAAGGTATTGATCAAAACAGTGACTAGAATGAGTGTCTCACAATCCCAGCTAGCTCAGTCGGTAGAACATGAGACACTTAATCACAGTGATGTAGGATCGAGCCTCATGTTGGGTGTTTCTGTTACCTTTCTCTCTCTCTTTTCGGCAGCTTTCATTTGGTTTCATCCAGCAGACCAAGTGAGACAAAGTTCAGCGTTTCTACCACAGTTGGTATGGTTAGTCTGAGTCTCTATGGAACAATCGTTTAGCGAATTCGGCTGTTAACCGAAAGGTTGTTGCTTTGAGCCCATCCAGGGACGAACGAAGGCTTTTGCTGCCTTGCAACTGCTAACACTTGCACCGGGCAATGATCCTGGGCCTTGTGCTGTCTGGCGTCACAAGATGACATCAGGATTTAGCAGAAGTTTGTTGTTGAGTGCCTGGATTGGCCAAGTTACTTATTCCAGTTGACTTAAAATCAGCATCAAACTTTACACAGGTAGGGAAGGTATTAATCAAAACAGTGACTAGAATGTATGTATCAGATACCCGGCTAGCTCAGTCGGTAGAGCATGAGACTCTGAATCTCAGGGTCGTGGGTTCGAGCCCCATGTTGGGCGTTTCTGTTACCTTTCTCTCTATCTCTTTTCGGCAGCTTTCATTTGCATTCTTCGATCATACCTATTGAAACAAAGTTTAGCATTTCTACTACAGTTGGATTGGTCTCTGAGTCTCTGTGATGCAATCGGTTAGCGCATTTGGCTGTTAACTGAAAGGTTGGTGGTTCGAGCCCACCTAGGGACGAATTAAGCTTTTTCTCTGCCTTGCAACTGCTAACACGTGCACTGGGCATAGATTCTGGGCCACGTGCTGTCTGGCGTTACAAGATGACATCTGGATTTAGCAGAAGTTTGTTGTCCAGTGCCTGTATTGGCCAATTTTTTTATTCCAGTTGACTTAAAAACACCATTAAACTTTACACAGGAAGGGAAGGTATTGATCAAAACAGTGACTTTCTCTTGAATGAGCATCTCACAAGCCCTGTCTGGCATTACAAGATGACATCAGGATTTAGCAGAAGTTTGTTGTCCAGTGCCTCTATTGGCCAAGTTACTTATTCCAGTTGACTTAAAATCAGCATCAAACTTTACACAGGTAGGGAAGGTATTGATCAAAACAGTAACTAAAATGAGTGTCTCACAAGCCCGGCTAGCTCAGGTGGGAGAGCATGACACACTTAATCTCAGTGACCTGAGTTTGAGCTCCACGTTCGGTGTTTCTGTTACCTTTCTCTCTTTCTTTTCGGCAGCTTTCATTTGGCTTCATCCAGCAGACCACGTGAGACAAAGTTCAGCATTTCTACTACAGTTGGTTTGGTGTCTGAGTCTCTGTGGCGCAATCGGTTAGCGCGTTCGGCTGTTAATCGAAAGGTTGTTGCTTTGAGCCCATCCAGGGACGAACGAAGGCTTTTGCTGCCTTGCAACTGCTAACATAACCGGGCAATGATCCTGGGCCACGTGCTGTCTGGTGTTACAAGATGACATCAGGATTTAGCAGAAGTTTGTTGTCCAGTGCCTTTATTGGCCAAGTTACTTATTCCAGGTGACTTAAAATCAGCATCAAACTTTACACAGGTAGGGAAGTTATTGATCAAAACAGTGACTAAAATGAGTGTCTCATATGGAACAAAATCAATGCCAAAAGTATTGAAATAAAAAGCTTGTCGAATTACACTAACTAAAAAAAATAATGCATAGAATTAACAAGTGCTTGCATTTTAATGACATGAATTGTCAGGGTTTGTATTTTTATGTCCCGAAATTTAACATAGCTGTTTATTTGAGCTGTGAATATTTCAACTAAAAATATTTTGCACTTATTTTCATACTTAAATTCATTAGTTCATAATTCACCATTCAGAATTCAATTCCAAAAGATTCAGTTCTGTTTAAAAATACGATATATATTATTCAAAATGCAATTTTCAGTGCATTTTATTTCAGTTCAAAAATTCGCTTCCATAAATTCAGTGGTTCAAATTTGACTGTTAAAATTTGACATTACATCCGGGAACTGCAGGAAAAAGCAATGGAGTACGGATCCAAGATCACTCTCTACTGTTAGACGTCCTCGCCAGCAGGTGGTGCTAGTGTAACGGGTGTCCCTTCAGCAACACACCCGTCCATATTAATCAACAAGCAAATGCAAGACGACGTGTTAATGGGCAAAGATGGACCAAGAGGTGAGTATTAAACACTAATTAAGACATAACATCTAAGATTAATTCTTCAAATTGCTTATAATAATATGTAATTCATCTGAATTAAAGTCGAGCTTATGTCACTGTAACATTAAAGGGCTCTCAAGTTTAAGGAAAACTTTGGCGTGAAATTAAGGAGTCGACTGTTTTTTGATTGTTAACAGCGGGGGAGAGGAGATGGGGGTTGATTGATGGGGAGCTTGGTCGGAGAGACCTTTGTATATAATAAACGCAATAAACGTATTGGGTCGTTTACGCCAGATGCGGCTTGCACTAATATATCACGCCATTTGCGCGTAAATAGACGCGTGGACATTTTGAGTGAACTTGCTACACGATTCGCGCGTAAAATTTCCGCTGCAATAGACGCGGATTATCGTCATGGAAGGCGCGTCCCCTCAGACGTGCACCAGCTCTATGAGTTTATCAACACTTCTAGAAACTGTGCCTGGATGATGAAGGGTTTATTTTAAAATGTACTGTATATGGCTTGCAGTAGTCACTGAAAATGACTAAAACTCAGCCACTGAAATATGTTAGGCTACCTTATTTGTTGACTGATTGTAATATTCGAGAAAGGTTATGTGTCAGTCCATCATCTTGCTTTTTTATAAAGCAAGTAATTTGAATCTATATTGCACAAAGTACATTTCATAACGAATCCTACAAACTACCAGCCTAGCAGGAGACAAAGAGCGACAGAATAAAATTTTATTTTTTACAAGAATTTGAATGGTCAAAAGTCACGACTACATTAAAGCACTTCCATGAACCTGTTTTCCAAATCCCAGAATTGAAAACATCCTTTTACAGCACCGAGTATATTGATTATGTGAGCTCATTTGCCCCAGTGTTGACATTTAAATTTACACATTTATATCTGGATACATTATCAGAATCAGAATCAGAAAGAGCTTTATTGCCAGGTATGTTCACACATACTAGGAATTTGTTTTCGTGACAGAGCTTCTACAGTGCAACAGGATTACAGAGACAAGACAAAAAACAGATAAATATATTTAAAAAAAAAATAGAAGTAAGTAGTGAGTGCAAATATACAGATTGACAAGTGTATGTACATGTTTATTACTATATACAATGTTATATGTGCAGCTGTTATGTGCAAATTGGCATGTAAAGTGTGTTGTTAAATAAGTGTATATGTGTATAAAAGTGTATAACAGTAGTGATGTTGGTTCCGCAATTATTATCATCAAGTGTTCATGAGATGGATTGCCTGAGGGAAGAAACTGTTTCTGTGTCGGGCTGTTCTGGTGCGCAGTGCTCTGTAGCGTCGACCAGAAGGTAAAAGTTCAAAGAGGCAGTGTGCTGGGTGTGAGGGGTCCAGAATGATTTTGGCAGCCCTTCTGCTCGCTCTGGATAAGTACAGTTCTTGGGGAGTAGGAAGGGTTGTACCAGTGATTCGCTCAGCAGTCCGAACTATTAGCCGTAGTCTTTGGAGATCGTATTTAGTAGCTGAGCTAAACCAGACAGTTATTGATGTGCAGATGACTGATTCAATGATGGAGGTGTAGAACTGTTTCAGCAGCTCCTTTGGGAGGTTAAATTTTTTCAGCTGATGAAGAAAGTACAGCCTCTGTTGAGCTTTTTTGACAATGGAGTCAATGTGAGTGTCCCACTTCAGGTCCTGAGAGATGGTGGTGCCCAGGAACCTGAATGACTCCACTGCTGCCACAATGCTGTCCATGATTCTCAGTGGGGGGAGAGCAGGGGGGTTTCTCCTGAAGTCCACTATCATCTCCACTGTTTTGAGCGTGTTGAGCTCCAGGTTGTTGTGGCTACACCAGACAGCCAGCTCCTTAACCTCCTGTCTGTAAGCAGACTCGTCACCGTCCTGAATGAGGCCGATAAGTGTGGTGTCGTCTGCAAACTTCAAGAGCTTCACAGAGGAGTCTTTTGATGTGCAGTCATTCGTGTACAGGGAGAAGAGCAGTGGGGAGAGGACACACCCCTGGGGGGCGCCAGTGCTGATTGTGCGGATGCTAGATGAGAATTTTCCCAGCTTCACCAGCTGCTGCCTGTCCGTTAGGAAGCTGTTGATCCACTGACAGACAGAGGTGGGCACAGAGAGCTGAGTTAATTTGGGCAGGAGAAGTTTTGGGATGATAGTGTTAAACGCCGAGCTGAAGTCAACAAACAAGATCCTCACATAGGTCCCTGGTCTATCTAGGTGTTGCAGAGCATAATGCAGTCCCATATTTACTGCATCATCCACAGACCTGTTTGCTCTGTAGGCAAACTGAAGAGAGTCCAGTGAGGGTTCAGTGATGTCCTTCAGGTGGGCCAGCACCAGTTTTTCAAAAGACTTCATGACCACAGATGTTAGTGCCACCGGTCTGTAGTCATTTAGTCCTGTAAGTTTGGGTTTCTTTGGGATGGGGATGATGGTAGAGCGTTTGAGGCAGGAGGGCACTTCACACAGCTCCAGTGATCTGTTGAAGATCAGGGTGAAGATGGGGGCCAGTTGGTCAGCACAGGACTTTAAACAGGCTGGTGTTATGAAATCTGGGCCTGGTGCTTTTTTCCTCTTCTGTTTCTGTTTATCTTAAATTATCTTAAATGAAACCGACTTGCATCAATATTGTGCAGGCAACAAGAAGGTTATTGTTTTGATTTCTGAAAAAAATTGTATTGGAAGAAAGTCAAGATATGAACAGGTATAGCACCATTTGAAAGAATTTCAAGTGAATGTCAACACATATGTTATGAGAACTTTTAATAGATAAATTATTTTGTGGTTTGTCAGATCATCTCAGGTTGTCAGACCGAGAGTTGCAACTCTGGGGCCATCATCGGTTCAGTCAGAAATGACTAGGTCAGTACAAAGTCACCTTTGTTTATATAACACTTTTTTTTTTTTTAATAAATACAATTTTTTTCCAAGCAGTTAAACAGTGGGAAAAAATATGTGATGTTTGCCAATTGGACATTAAGTGAACTGACTTAGTTTAGTTAATCGGTTATTAATTTGGATAATTTAATCTATACTACAGCTCTGCAGAAAACAGTGCTGTATCCAGCCAACTCAGTTGAGATGTGAAATAATTGAATTCCACTATACAGTTAAAAAGGTGTCTCTATGGCACAAAATTAATTGCTCAATCAATCAAGGTGAATGCAACAGTGGCGAGGAACCTAAACTCTGATTGGAGACAATAAATAGGCTTAGTCTGGAGGGCTTGTTCTCTTTTGACCATCAAAGCTCCAAAGCTGTAAAATGCATTCCTACATTTTCTGATGTAATATTTCTGTTCTGATTTTGTTCTGGTATTCTGATTGGTCCTTTCCTGGATTATTCACAAATCAAAGAGGGAAACGACGATTCACTGGCACAGGTCCTTTACCAAATAAACCCAAACCATTTCAGGTGACATTTCACCTACTTCCGGGCCAGTGTGAACGGTCTCCTAGTGGTCCAGATCAGCTTCTACATACTCAAGCAGGACTAGGGCGCAGAACTGCAATGCTGGATGAAAATATGACTCATCAGGAGGTACCTAACCATACATAACATAATGTGCCTTTAAATTCTGCTCATATTATTTTTATGAATGTTCATACGGAGAAGTGATAGCAGCTTGATTAATTATTCTTGTTGTCCTTAACAGTTATGTGATAAGCTCATCAAATTATATCCTAAGCTTGGTGGGGTAATGGGTGGTTGGCTTCTTTACAAAGCATCAGGTAATATTCACTGTCTTGAGTAAGATATTGTAATTGTATAAAAGCATAGTAAATAGTAATGTGTGTAAATATGCAGTTTGTGCCTAGTTGCTTTACACATTTGTTCTTGTCATATTTAGTTTTTTTTACCAATTTCAATCTTTTCGATTGGATAGTTAACTTAAAATTAAAAATGTTGTCATTTACTCCTCTATATCTTGTTCTAAGTTCCTTTCTTCTGTTAAGCACAAAATATGTTTTTTGTAATGTTAAGAAGCACCCATCTGTAGTAGGAACACAAATATTATGGCTAATACTAAATACTTGTTATTGATAGAACAAAGAAATGTGTGTGGAAAAATCTGAGGGTGGATAAAAGCCAAGATTTTATTTTTTTGATATCCCTTTACACCTGGGTGTATGCACACAAGACAATGTTGGCTTTAATGGAGTCCAAGCTCAATTACCACATCCCGTTTTTCTGTTTATTATACTAAATGCTAATAATGTTTAATTTCAAAAATGTGTTACATTGGCACAAGCTGTTAGTACAATTTGCTTTTAATATGTTGTTAGGTAAACAAAAAAATGTATGTAATTATGGGTGTAACAATGTATCGTAGTACAATTTATTGCAATACAAAAATGTCACAATATGCATTGTGGCGTTCTGACAATTTTATTGCAATATGACATCTATTCTCTTATTGGTTAAGCTACATTCCACCTGCTGTCACATGCATTCAGATTGCTCGAACTAGTAGCAGGGCAATATGTGTGTAGCTGAAATAGAGGATGACTCATTCTCTTATAAGTCCAACATCTGGCAAAATTTTGGTTTTCCAGTTACTGAAGAGGACGGTAACAAGAAAACAGACAAAACACAAACTGTGTGTAAAGACTGTAAAGAAATGCTGCCATACAAAGCTGCAAACACAACAAATATGATGTGTCATTTAAGCCTCAACTATAGCACCAAAGTGCAATCGAGTGTCTCACTTAAGTGTCAAAGCTGAAGAAATGACGAGATGCATAGGAATATTTATGGTAAAAGACATAATGCCATTTTCTATGATCGAAAAAGTTGGATTTTGCTAACTGAATATAAATAAAATATTGTGATGCATATTGTATCGTGAACATCATATCGTGAGCTGAGTGTATTGTTACACCCCTATAAGTAATAGAAAATGAATTTTAGATTACTCATTTTTTATTTTATTAATAACATATAATAAGGCATTACGTAGCAGTCTTGTTTCTACTTTCAGGAGGTTGGGGAAGTCGTAAACTTGTCCTAATGGCACCTGCAGACTGTGGGTACACTGGCAGGCTCATTAAAGCTACCAAAATAGGAGAGAATTCAGTCCTCTACATAGCTCCTCTTCAGGATGAGCTTGATACTGCTTCCTTACCACCATCTTCTGAAGCCTTTCGTGATATGCCTATGGCAATATGCAAAAAATGCAACGAATCCTACCCACTTCAGCTTTTAACCAATCACATTAAGTCCTGTACTGATGTTGTTGTGGTGGAGGATGAGAATGATTCTCAAGATGAGTATCAGCAGGAGGCAGAATGTGAGAACAAGGACAACGAAGTCAAGAACAATGAACAGGTTAGTTTCTTGCTAATGTATATTTGACCCAAGGTGATATAAAGTTGAATTTTTGTGGTAATTTGTGTTTATTTGGTTATCGGCAGTATCAGCTTGCTGTCCTATTTGTCAAGAAGTAATGCCATTTGGAATTTTAGAAGTCCATGCCAGTGAATGTGGGGAAAGGTGTGCTAGCTGTAAAATATTTATTTTGTGAGACACGGAAAATATGTTATATTTACCTTGCACTGTAACATTTTCCATAATTTTAATTGTTTACCATTTTTAAATTGTAGTCCAGCGCATGATGACAGTAACAACACAGCTGAGTTTTCTTTCATGGATAATGAAGTGAACAACACTGCTGATTTTTCAATCATGGATAATGGTAATTATTTGTGTGTGTGTTTTTTACATTGTTGTGCTGCTGATGCATTGTTAAAATAATGTAATTTAATTGAACAGATTGGAAGACTCATTTGGATCCAAAGACAGCTGCATTGTTGTACAGAAAACAAATACTTCAGCTACATGAGACAGGGAAGCCCCTTTTCATGTCCATGGATCTAAGATCAAGTGTGGAAGAACAGGACAGGCAGCTAATCAACTTCTACAACCAAAGAAACATGGAGTGGGCATGTCCTGTTAAATGTCAGCTTCAAGGTGCAGCCTAGAGTAAAAGAAAGAAAAACTTGGATGCAATAAAATATGCAGTTCATATAGCATATTCATGCCTATAGCTTTAGTTACTATATCTTCATTGTTTTAGGAGATGCTGCAGTTGGTGATGGTGTTTCCAGACATTTTTTTCCACAGTTCTGGAAAAACTGAAATATGGTTTCAGATTGAACTTCGGTATGACATTTTAATACTTGCACTACAAAATTTATGTTTTTATTTTTTTGATGGGATTTACATAATACTGATTTGTAACTAACAGGCAACACTGGAGTCACTTGCCTCTTTGAGGGTGAGGCAGACCACCTAGTGCCTTCGTCATCGCAGTTTCTCATTGAAAGTGATCTCTTTCAAGTAGCAGGGAGAATGCTAGGCCATTCATTTCTGCATGGCGGGCCATGCCTTGCTGGGCTTAGCAGAGCATTTGTTCATGTTCTTCTTCGAGGCTCTGAGGACACAGCCAACTTACAGTTAGAAGATTGCCCGGATATCGACTTTTAGCTCAGTGGACAGTCTCCACTGACTGAGGATGCATACACAAAAATCCTGGAACTGTGTTTATCCTGGGATCTTCCTGGTCCAACAGATGAAAACAGAAGGTGGCTTTACGAACGCCTTTTGTCTCATGCGGTAATTAAAGTATATATGTAATGTCTGTGACAATAGAAAGTGCCCAAGGTTTTCTATACATTTCCGTAATTTTTTGCAACTGATTTTTCTTGAATACCTAATGCAGTTTAGTCATGCCTTTAATGGCTTGATAAGAATATATACAGCCATTTTAAATTAGTGATTTAATTTCACTGTAAACTGCTTTAAAGCAGCATCTTATAATTGATGTTGTGTCAAACTTAGTGTTTGTGATTTTGATTATTGGATGTTTCTTACATTTTCAGTTTTCAGCTATTTTATTCATTTGTGGGTGTGCTGATAATATAGTTTTTTTAGGTTATTGGGAGAAGAACACGCCAAATCAAACAAATTAAACGAGGGCTGAAAGACACTTTTGTTTGGAATCTTTTAACTGAGAGGAAGGATGTGGTATTCTTCCCAAATGAATCAGAGGACCTGGTCACCTCTGAGGTAAGGCTTCCTTCTGGTTTAGAGAACTGCAAATGCCGTTCCCCTTGCAAGACCAAGTCATTTTGATTTAGGGTTTCCGTGGGGTCTTAAATATGGAAGGTAAATCCTGCCAATTTGAAATAAATCAAATAAACATTTGAAATGAAAATGAAAATCAGATTAACAATTTCATTTTAAAACACTGTTCGCAACATATCTGCCGAAATTGAAATCGAAATGAAATTATTTAATTTTCATTTTCACTTTGACAACACATCGTCCCTGTCAAATTGATAATTAAAATAAAGTTTCCAATTTAAGATTTAATTTTCACTGCATTTCCGCATCAAGACTGCCAATATTAAAATGAAAAGCCAAACTGAAAAATAAAATGCAAACACAATTTTTACAAAGCATGTTATTAATGTTCACGCTATAATAGTGACAAAATTCAAATTAAAATGTAAATTTAAGCTTCCCTTTTATTGACACTTTTTCATTTCAGTTTTCATTTGCGATTTCATTTTCAACGTCAACCTGTATGCAAAGCCTATGGTAATTAGTGGGAGGGGCGTATTTAAGTAACGTCGAGTGTTTACCCAGGTCGAGGGGAGAAGCCGCAAAGCCAGGTTTTGACAGCGAGAGTTACTAACGTTACTGTTACGTTTATTAAAAGGAATAAAATGGAAAAAACGGTAAGCCAGCTTTTAAGAGAAGCAGCTGCTGCATTGGAACAGCAGGAGGAACGACGGACACAGGAAACACAACCGTCAAATATTCGTCCCACAGCAGTCCCTCAGAAGTCGCGGGCTTCTTCAGCGGCAAGAGAAACTGTACAGCGTAAGTACGGTAACGTTAGGCCATGTGATGAATTCGTATAGTATACTGTATTCGGTCTTGTGTGGTAATGTAACGATTCACCGTGAGCCGATTGAAAATTTATTAAATTATGTGACGTTTCAAACCGGTTAAATGAATCGCGATACATGTTTTGAACAGAGGGGGCGCTGTGATTACAGGCGCAAGCTTACTTTACCTGCACATAAGCGGCGAGCAAGAGGTGGGGCGGCAGAGTAAAGTAAGTAGCAGCAGTGAAGTGTACCAATGCCAGAGAACTACTGTTACAGACGTCTACCCAAAAAAAAACTATTAATAAGCCAAACCGCGCTGACCGGTTGATTTGCAGCTCTGCTAGCTCTGACGAGTGCAACGGATATCACACAGTGCATCAATGTTTTCATAGCGCAGGTGTAAAAATGATTTTCAGATTGAAAGAGAAAGTTGTGCTGTTACAGACCCAGGTATTACTTAGTTTTACCCTCTCCTTATCAAATTAGTTTATGCATATTTTAATAGTTTGTTTATTGTTATTATTATTTTTATTGAATAATTAAAGTTTTTACAAGATGATCTCCTCTTAAGTGCATCACACTGATACTTATACTATTTAAATATATAAGTAATAATAATTATTTATGTTTATAATCATGTTTAACTCCTGTCTCTATCCTACTATATAATTAGTCATTTTATAATCAGAATTTTTATGCCAGTGTTTAGTGGAGGAGCAGAGGGCCTACTGACCTCCACTATACACTGGTCTTTGGTTTACGGAAGGCTTTCCTCTCAACACTAGCCATCTCAGCCACCAGTGAAAGAGTTTTTCATCAGCAGGGGACATTGTAAATGTGCAAAGACCTCCGCTTATGCCAAAAAACAGATATGCAGTTATTTCATTTTAAAACTGTAAAATCCCAGCACAGTCACCGCTTTAGTTTGTTTATACTTATTTATATTAGTCTTTAGTTTTTATGGGAATTTGATTTTAAAATAGCAATGTTAGTTTTGGCAGAAAATATATTCTGCTAAAAATGTGCATGCATGCATATATATATATACACACACACACACATATATACATACATGTATTATAATTATAGTTAATTTTGTTAAAAAAAAAAAAAGTGAAAATCATGTATCGAATCGTGAGTCAGGTTAATAGTTACATCCATAGTCTTGTGACATTAACAACTTGTTTGTACTAAAACCTTTGAAAGACTGTAAAATTATTATTACCAGAGCTAAAAAAATTCCCTGTGTTACATCAATTCTGTGACCATTGAAATCTTTGACTCGTGGTTATCACTGCTGCGTGATGACAAAGTCTATAGAAAACTGGGAGGCATGCATTATCAATGCTGATATACAGCCATATCGCACGCTACAAGTGTGATATTGCATTTATACGACAGTTTGACGGCACAATAGGGTATATAAAAAAGAAAATCAAACACAGAGTCTAAAATCCTTTTGTATTAGGAACTAGTTTTTTCCGCCATTCATTCCAGTGTTTCTTTAAAGAGCCCATATTATGGGTTTTTGAAAATGCCCTTCCATGTAGTGTGTAACATAGCTCTAAGTGAAGTGAAATATCCAGCTAAGGCTTAAATCTGTAAGTGTACAGTGTTTAAAATTATTGATTCATCTATAAAAGAGTCGACTCATAGTGCTTCAAACGAGTCGTCTTGATAACGAGTCATTAGGTGTTTCGCGATGACGCAGCTACGAAACACAAGCCTCGCCAGTAGTTACGCGCGCAAACCAGGGAGATTTGAAACCTGCGGCCCCGCCCACTAACACAGAAAAAACACTAGACACACACACACAGACGCCGCCGGTCGAATGAAGTCACGCTGTGCTGATGGATAATATTGACAGTCTCTACCCAAAGATGAAACTGTGAAGAGTCAGTGGTTGAGGTTTGTTCACTAGTGTGATTAAGTGCGATTAAAATTGTTGCCTCGTTTACTCTAGCTTGCAAATTATGTATTTATTGTGTTTTGTTACTTGTTAACCTGGTACAGTACACGCGGTTGCTCTTTATATTCTCTTATCGCATGTAAGCCACGTTGAAAACGCGACGCGTGCCACTTTGTTTACGGATTTAACGTTAAATGCTTTTGTGAGCTCGCGTTCCACTGCCGTTTGTCGTTGCTATGGCCATCATAAGCTAGGAGACGGGAGAGGTGTCGATCTCCCTAGTTCTGAGGAGGAGCGTGATGTGTGTCTGTGTGTTTGTGTGAGAGAGAGAAAAAGAGCAGGTCGAGTGTGTGACGCCTAGGGGCTAGGAGACAGGAGACTCGCGTCGCTCTCCCTAGTTCTTCTGAGGAGCGTTGTGTGTGTGTGTGTGTGTGTGTGTGTGAGAGAGAGAGAGAGAGAGAGAAAGAGCAGGTCGAGTGTGTGACGCCTAGGGGCTAGGAGACAGGAGACTCGCGTCGCTCTCCCTAGTTCTTCTAAGGAGCGTTGTGTGTGTGTGTGTGAGAGAGAGAGAGAGAAAGAAAGAGCAGGTAGAGTGTGTGACGCCTAAGAGACTCGCGTCGATCTCCCCAGTTCTTCTGAGGAGGGTTGTGTGTGTGTGTGTGTGTGTGTGTGTGTGTGTGTGTGTGTGTGTGTGTGTGTGTGTGTGAAAAAAGCCTTACACTATGAAGCGTGTATGCACTGTGACTACTTTTATATTGATGATTAGCTGCTGGGCATTTCACTCTGTCTCGCGCTGAAGCCTGTCACTGTCGACCAATCGCAGCAGGCTGTTATTGGTCCAATCAGCGCAGATTAGCTTCGCGCTGAGGAGGGGGTTGGGAACAAATGAATCGCTGAACGATTCATATGAGAGTGGCTGGAATAATTAGGTAAAAATAAATGCAGATTATAAGACCATAAAAGTGTTTTTTGACCTTGCATGCATATTAGACTGTTGTTGGAGACCCTTACAACCTACATATGACCCTATTTCATGTATAATATGGGCTCTTTAATTTACTTGTTGAGATAGAGTGTTATTAAAAAAAAAAGTTATTTGTGTTCCTGTTTACCCAATTTTCTTAGTAGTAGTAAGAATTAGTATTATTATTGTTATTATTATTATTATATCATCATTATTAATTATATAAATAAAAACATATAATGTTAATGAATGAAAGCTTGTGTTTTCATGATTTTCATCATGAACAGGCTACCATGCAAAAAATGTTAACTTACACAGATTTTAATGTTACCAGCACGAGATGCTGGTGACTAGGACCAGCATACCATGTTGTTCACCAGCATCATCATCCCATGCTGGTCACTGGCATACCAGCGCCAGCATCCCATGCTGGTCACATCCATATGTTGTGTTTTGGTGCTGGTATGCTGGTGACCAGCATGGGATGCTAGTGCTGGGATGCTGGTGTTTTGCTGGTGACCAGCATGGAATGCTAATGCTTGTATCCTGGCCACCAGCATCCAATGCTGGTCACCAGCATACCAGCACCAGCATCCCAAGCTGGTCACCAGCATACCAGCACCAGCATCCCATGCTCGTCATCAGCATAACACCAGCATCCCAGCACCAGCATCCCATGCTGGTCACCAGCATAACACCAGCATCCCAGCACCAGCATCCCATGCTGGTCACCAGCATAACACCAGCATCACAGCACCAGCATACCAGCACCAAAACACAACATATGCTGGTCTTGCTGGTGACCAGCAATGCTGGTCTTTTCAGCAGGGACGTTACTGAGAATAAAATAGTACTATGTTGTATAAAGGGTTCAAATAATATTTCCAACAGCAGGAACATAATTTAGCATCGTATAAAAAAACCTAAAACTTTAGAACTTTAACTTTAAATCGATTTATATCTGTAAATGTTTTAAAACACAAACCTTTAGTGCTGAAGCGCCGCCCCCCGATGACGTCACACGCCACGCCAAAATAAGTCTTTTTTGTTTAGTTTTTTTGCCACTTACTCTTGCAGTCATGACTTATTGATACATCTCTCCCACGTTTTTTACTTTACACTATATCTAATCTCTCTCTCTCTCTTACACACAAACCTTTAATATAAAAATTTAAGACAATTTTGAGAGTTTTTTTTTATCCAGTTCATGATGACGTGCATGTCTACAACACATTACTTCCTATTAATATCTGAGTCCAAATCTCATCCTCATAATTATGACCTCTTTTCTATTTATACAACTTCATAGGCTTATACAGGGTTTCTTTTTTTTTTTTTTATATATATATGAACTGTCGTCTCTTATTATCTGTGTTCCAAGTTTCCTGCCATTCTTTAGCAATATCTTCAGTAATAATATTTAATTAACCTTTACTTACAGAAGCATTAAAGTGGTAGTTCACATACAAATTACAATTCTGTCATTTACTCATCCTCTACTTGTTCCAAACCTGTTTGAGTTTCTTCTGCTGAATGCAAATAAAGAGAATACAGGAGCATACAGGTGTTGCTAGGCGGTTGCTAGGCGGTTGCTAAGGTGTTGCTAGGCGGTTGCTAAGGTGTTGCTAGGTGGTTACTAAGGTGTTCCTATGTGGTTGCTAAGGTGTTTAAACTCTAAACTAATAATATGTGAGGATTTCAATGCACATAGCTCATTGTGGGGAGGTTCAAAAACAGATAGCAATGGGGGTATCATAGAAGAGGTAATGGATGATAAACAATTAGTGTGTTTAAATGATGGAAGAGCCACAAGATATGATGTTACTCATGGTGAGGAATCAGCAATTGATCTTACTTTTGTTACACAGCAACTGGCAGGAACGTGTGTATGGGAAGTAAGCAGTAATACAATGGACAGTGATCATTATCCAATTTGGACAAAATTAAGAAATCAAAATGTCATTTTAGAAGATAATTGGGCTATAAGATGGAAAACGAGAAAAGCTAATTGGGAACTGTTCAGTTTTAAAGCAAGCTGTAAACTAATTTAGGCCATGCCGAACACGAGTAACAATGTTGAGGAATTAAACAATATGATTACAAGCTTAATACATGAGTCAGCAGAAGCAATAGGTAAAACATCAGGGGCTAGGAGAAAGAACATGGTACCATGGTGGACAGATGAGTGCAGAAGTGCAGTTAAAAATAGAAACAAAATCTTCAAAGTTGTAAAGTTAAATCATACTTTTGACAATTTAATGGAATGTAAAAGAGCACAGGCTAAAACCAAGAGAAACATTAAAGAAGCCAAAAGGAAATACTGGAGAGATTATTGCAGCAATATTGGGACAGAAATACACATTAAGGAGATCTGGGGAATGATTAGAAAGATGGGTGGTGTAAGAATGGAATTTTCTCTACCAATATTAAGAAATAACGCAATTGAAGCAATTACTAATGAAGACAAAGCTGATATGCTTGCAAAAGGTTTTGTAAAGAAACATAGTTCACAGAATCTCTCACATGAGGAGCTAAATAATAGAAATAGGATAATTGAAGAAAATAAAGAAGCTTTGGCGAAATAAGATGTAGAGGAGAGCCCATTAGAAGCAAATTTCACACTGTTTGAATTAAAGAGAGCCCTGATAGGAGTTAAAAACACATCATCTGGGAAAGATGGAATAAGCTACAAAATGATTGAACAACTCTCTGATGTAGCAAAAACCTTAATAATTGATCTTTATAATAAAATTTGGGAACAAGGAAAGTTGCCCTGTGTATGGAAACATTCAGTAATAGTCCCCATAGGAAAACCTGGCAAAGATAAATCAGAGATCACAAGTTATAGACCTATAGCCTTAACATCTAACTTATGTAAACTTATGGAGAGAATGATAGCCAAAAGGTTCATGTATTATTTAGAAAGCAGGGGAATAATTACACATTATCAGAGTGGGTTCTGCAATGGAAGAACAACAATGGATCCAGTAGTAAGTTTAGAAAATGAAATTAGAAAGGCACAAGTAAATAGAGAATCAGTCTTGGCAACCTTTTTCATCATAGAGAAGGCGTATAATATGCTATGGAAAGAAGGTTTGTTAATTAAACTGAGTAAAATGGGCGTAGATGGTAAAATGTTCAGTTGGATTAAAGATTCTTTAATGGGAAGAACTACAGAAGTTAGAATAGGGAACAGGACATCAGGCACATATTCAATAGAAAATGGCACTCCACAAGGAAGTGTGTGTAGCCCAGTTCTTTTTAATATAATGAAAAATGATATTTTTGATGGAGTGGAACATAAGATAAAGAGAACACTATATGCAGATGATGGTGCATTATGGGTAAGGGGCCGCAGTATTGATAACTTAAAGAACAGAATGCAGTCAGCAATTAGTCAGGTTGAAAGATGGGGATGGGGAGTGGGGATTTGATCTATCAGTGGAAAAAAACTCAATTCATCTGTTTTTCCAAAAAAAAAAAAAAAAAAAAAAAACCCGAAATAAACCTTAAACTATATGGACAACATTTTAAACAAGTTAGTGATATAAGATATCTAGGGGTATGGTTTGACTGTAAGCTTACCTTCAAAAATCACGTTCAGAATATGATAGATACATTTTTAAGAAAGCAATTAAAGTAAGCAAGCAATTAATATACTAAAATGTTTGGCAGGATATAATTGGGGGGCAACAGGGTCATCTTTGAAAAACATATACATTGCCATAGTTCGTTCAGTATTTGATTATGGAAGTGTTGTGTATAAATCAGCAGCAAAAACCACATAAGCTGAACTTGACAGGATGCAGGCCAAAGCACTTTGAATATGTTGCGGAGCTTTTAGAACCTCTCCAATTCCAGCACTGCAGGTTAAAACAGGCGAGATGCCATTAAATCTCAGGAGATTACAACTCTCTTTATCATATTGGGTAAATCTAAAAGGACAAGAAGCTACACACCCCACAAAAATGGTGTTAGACGAATTTTGGGAATATGGTCGCACTAATAGTAGTAGATTCGGATGGAACAGTAGCAAAGAGGCTGAAGATATGAGGATCAGTACTATCTCTTGCAGCAAAAATAACTATATGAGTACAATTCCCCCATGGTTGTTTTGTTTTCCTGTAGTAAATCTGGAAATAAAGAATGTAATTAAGTCAAAAGGAGAATGCCAAAATGTTAAGCAGTATTTAGCAATAATGTATAATGAAACAGTACAAATATATACAGATGCATCAAAAGAATCAACTGGTAAAACTAGAGCGGCAATATACATTCCCAAATATAGAACTAAAATACAAAAAAAAATTTCAAACCACTTTTCAGTCTGGGAATCAAACCCGATCTTATGCATGACAGGCAGACATACTGTCCACTATACTAATGAGTATCTGCAGGGTTAGGTCATCTGTTCTCCCCCCACACAGATCAGCAATGTAATCCAGTCCTGACAGCATTGTCTGCAGCGCTGGCATGAAAGACCTTGGCTGACAGCAAGAGGAGGGTAGAAAACTGGGCTTGGACAGTTTTTCTTCATCAATAATCCTTGCTTCTTCATCAGTCTTCGACTGGTCATCAGCAGTAACTTGAATGGTGCATCACACAGGAGAACGTTATTAGCATGTTTTGCAGCAAACAAAGCACACCATTCATTCTTACACATAGCCCAGCTTTTACTCCAGAAAATGTCAGCTTGCCCTTTCATGAGCTGCATCCTGTCAACCCTTGCAATGACATTTAAACCGGGGTAGCTCATTACAGTGAATACTGGGTGGCGGAAGATGAGGACTCCACCACTGCAGAGTGAAATTGAAACCTTCGAACGCTTTATCCAACCTCAACGTCAGAAAGAGATGGGATCCATACTCGACATTTTTTTTCGCCCACACAAAGAACTCCTTGGTTGAAAGCTTTCATTTTCTACACTTGTGTGAGAGGATGTCCACAAGCGTTGGTAATATAGTGGTGAGCATAGCTGACTTCCAAATAGATTCCCAGCCAATGTATTCCTTTTGGCTGCCGTAATATTACATGGCCAGGCGCCACTCTTGTGAAGATGTCCCATGACAGGAGGGTAGATCAGTGCATTTTGAGATGGTTGGGATCCAAATGCTGGACATGTTTTTCAGTGCCGAACCAAGACAAAGAGGGCCTTGGTTGAAAGCATTCTTTTGAGCTCTTCTGGCAAGAGGCGTTTGCAAGCGTTGGTGGTATAGTGGTGAGCATAGCTGCCTTCCAAACAGTTGACCTGGGTTCGATTCCCGGCCAACGCATTTCCTTTGGCTGCTGTATATATCACTTAGTCAGTTGCCACCCTTGTGAAAAGGCAACAGCCAAAGAGTAAAAGACAAAGGAGGGCCTCCCCGTCAGAGAATCGAACCCCGGTCTTCCACGTGACAGGCGGAGATACTGTCCACTATACTAACGAGGATCTGCAGAGTAAAAAACCCGATCTACCCCCACACAGATCAGCAATGTAATCCAGTCCTAACAGCATTGTCTGCAGTGCTGGCACTAAAGACCTTGGCTGACAGCAAGAGGAGGGTAGAAAACTGGGCTGGGACAGTTTTTCTTCATTAATAATCCTTGCTTCTTCATCAGTCTTGGACTGGTCATCAGCAGTAACTTGAACAGTGCATCACACAGGAGAACGTCATTAGCATGTTTTGCAGCAAACAAAGCACGCCTTTCATTCTTACACATTGCCCAGCTTTTACTCCACAAAATGTCAGCTTGCCCTTTCATGAGCTGCATCCAGTCAACCCCTGCAATGACATTCAAACCGGGGGAGCTCATTACAGTGAATCCTGGGTGACAGAAGATGAGAACTCCACCACTGCAGAGTGAAATTATCGACCTCCCTTTTTTTGGGTGAGGTTGTACCTTCGAACGCTTTATCCAACCTCAACATCAGAAAAAGATGGGATCCATATTCATCTTTTTTTTTCGCCCACACAAAGAACTCCTTGGTCGAAAGCTTTCATTTTCTACACTTCTGTGAGAGGATGTCTACAAGCGTTGGTAATATAGTGGTGAGGATAGCTGGCTTCTAAGTATATTCCCAGCAAATGTATTCCTTTTGGCTGCCGTAACATTACATGGCCAGGCGCCACTCTTGTGAAGATGTCCCATGACATGAGGGTAGATCAGTGCATTTTGAGATGGTTGGGATCCATATGCTGGACATGTTTTGCAGTGCCGAACCAAGACAAAGAGGGCCTTGGTTGAAAGCATTCTTTTTGAGCTCATCTGGTAAGGGATGTCTGCAAGCGTTGGTGGTATAGTGGTGAGCATAGCTGCCTTCCAAGCAGTTGACCCGGGTTCGATTCCCGGCCAATGCATTTCCTTTGGCTGCTGTATATATCACTTAGTCCGTTGCCACCCTTGTGAAAGGCAACAGCCAAAAAGTAAAAGACAAAGGATGGCCATCCCGTCAGGGAATCGAACGCCAATCTACCACATAACAGGCGGAGATACTGTCCACTATACTAACAAGGATCTGCGAAGTAAGAGAACCCGTTCTCTCCCCACACAGATCAGCAATGTAATCCAGTCCTAACAGCATTGTCTGCAGCACTGGCACTAAAGACCTTGGCTGACAGCAAGAGGAGGGTAGAAAACTGGGCTTGGACAGTTTTTCTTCATTAATTAGCCTTGCTTCTTCATCTTTATTGGTGACCATAGCTGGTTTCCAAGCAGAGGCCAGTTGCACGTAGGTGTAGATCGCTAGCCAGTAGGAACAAGGGTAGGCGGGACAAGTAAAATACACAAAATTATGGGTTCGGATCCCGTCTCGGCCACAAATAATATACAACGAATTTTTATTTGCTCTTCATCTAGACACACTTTAAGAACAATTAACATAAAATAAATTATAATTTTGCATAAAGATACAATAATTTTAGAACCCTACAACAAGCTGTGCTTGTGTCTTTATATATTCATATAAATAAATTAATGCTAACAAGAATTTATCTATTCAATCATTTACTGTGTGGAATTTATGAAATGTGATCTAAATATAGATTTGGAATATAACATATAGGGTGTATTTGATTCTGTTTGATACTGTTTATTGCTTTGACAATATGCTGTTAAAAGCGCTATACAGTTAAAGGCGCTACACAAACAGCCCCACTCCTTGGTATGGAGCGGCAAGTGCTGAAACACGCAACCAGTTTTATTTGTTGTTGATTTGCATGTTGTTTCTTTTTTAAAGTGTCTTTTATTTTTTAAATCTCTCAAATTAGGCTATTAGGAGATATTAGTTCAATTATGCGCAGTAGGCTATTGACCAACACCCCCTGCATACAGTTTAGGCTACACACTGCAGGTCTACAGTTCTGATGTGTTATGAATTGTTTTAGATGACAGTGAGACTTGCTATATTTAGTTTTTATTGTAAAATATACATTATACTCCAGTACAAAGTGAAATAATATTTATTAATGGCCATTTGCAGCGTATAGCCGTTAAGCTTAAATAGTCGAAGTATGTTTTTATGAATATTAAAACAAATTACAAAACAACCAACTTTTCTGTATATTTTTATCAAACAAAAAATGCAATTGTATTTTGGTTTTAATTTGATTAGAAATGTAATAGCCGTTTAGGCAACACTACTTTTACATAGCATTGGCTCTGATTGCGTTTTTACAGATATCCTAGATAGACTTTTTGGCTGAAAAACATTACCTGTTCATTTCAGTGCTGTATTTTGACATTTCACAAGGGCTTCAGCTGGTACCGGCCTCAATTTCACAACTTGATGTTTATGTGGCGTCTACATATCGATGTCTGGATGACAGCGAGAGCGAGATGAAACCTCAGATTCAATGTGCAGCTGCACAGTTTCTGCAAATTTTGACTATAGGCTCATCTAAATTTAAATATTGCCGAAATATTGCTAGACAGACGAAGTAACTTTCGATTTTGGAAGAGAGCTGCTTAAGTAATGAAAGACACAGTTGGTGGATATACTTATAGGCCTATTCATTATTGATTTATTGAACGCACAGTAATTAAATTTAAAAAAGAAAGGCATAACTTCGGAAAAAGTGCTCACTGCTGTTTCCACGATTTCTGTGGTTGCTTTGTTTCTCTGCCATTTGCTTGTCAGTGGTGCAGCATTGCTAGATTACTTTTGTTTTAATCAGAGAATAAGATTAGGACTTCATTCATTCATTTTCCTTTCAGCTTAGTCCCTTTATTAATCCGGGGTCACCACAGCGGAATGAACCACCAACTTATCCAGCACGTTTTTACGCAGCCGATGCCCTTCCAGCCGCAACCCATCTCTGGGAAACATCCATACACACTCATTCACTACAGACAATTTAGCCTACCCAATTCACCTGCACCACAGGACTGTGGGGGAAACCGGAGCACTTGGAGGGAACCCACGTGAATGCAGGAAGAGCATGCAAACTCCACACAGAAACACCAACCGACTCAACCGAGGCTCAAACCAGCAACCTTCTTGCTGTGAGACAACAGCACCACCTACTGCGCCATTGCATCACCACAAGATTAGGCCTATTGTAACGTGGAGACTGACACGGAGGGATCCATTATGCAGTATTTATTAGTCACAGTCAAACACAAACATCCAATACGCACTAAAGTGCGAACACACATCACCAGTAATCAATAATGGTCTTGGGGCTGGCGGCTGGCAGACACAGAGTGATTTACCAGGCGTAGATCAGTGACAGGCGGTGTAGTTCAGAATCCGTTAGACAGGCTTGGGTCGAGGGCAGGCAGCGTGGTTCAGAGTCCGTGAATAAAGCAAGGGTCGGGGGCAGAAGGGATGGCTGACGTGAAACTGTTGTTTCGACACAGTGTCGAGATCCTGAAGCGCAAGTGTTTCGAAACACTGTACCGAAGCATGATCCGAAACACCCAGGTCACGTGACTAAAGTGTTTCGAAACACCTGGTCACGTGACTAAAGTGATTCAAAGCATCGATCAGTTCAAAAGCGTTTCGAGACTTGGAGAATCTGCATTTGACTGATAGGGTCAAATTTAAGCTTTTGTTATGTATGGCCTAGTGGACTGTGCGTGTGCATGTTGTTATAGACTTCAGATGACTTGTCATCTTGAATCCCGACTTGTACAAATACTCCAAAATCGTGATTTTATGTATTTTAATCATGTTACTGTTATGGTGTACTCTAGATACGATACAGCTGCTGATACGCCATCAATTTAGCATCATTTTTGTAACTGTAAAACAATAATTAATATTTTACAGTACTGTGATGGTTGGGTTTAGAGTTGTGGTAGACGTTAATAAAATACAATAAATAGGAAATTTAATGAATAATATAAATAATTCTTGTTAACTTCTGTCCACAACTGAATCTGATCTAGCAACAACCCTGTTTTATGACCGAAAAAAGCTATATTTATTCACAAAATGTTTATTCTGATGTCAGACCAATGTTGAAACAAAACGATAAACGAACAAAGCATCTCAAACTGATATTAAAGCATTTCAAAATAACTGCATCAGCCTGGATTCGAATCAACAAACCCCGTATGGAAGTCAGGAACCCTAACCACTCCACTATATCATTTGAGGATTAGAGTTTACAAAGTGGGGTTTAATACCTCAATTTGCTCAACTGTTCTTTGCTGAAACTGTTCCAGTGCAATACATAAAAATGACCACTAGGTGTCACCGTAGAGTGGGGTTTCGAAACGTTTCGAAGCTTCGACACATTTGCTTTAACTGTTTCACGAAGCCTCACATTGTCCACCACTAGTGGGCAGGCAGAAGGCAACTCAGAGTCAGAAACAGTCCAGGGTTGTTCTCAGAAGATCAGACAGGAAAGACCGCTCAGTAATGCTGGCCAGAGCTAAACAAGACTTCGCAATGAACTGGTGTTTGAGTGTGGCTTATATAGGAAGCGTGGGTCGTAACTAGATTCAGTTCAGGTGTGTGCACAATCAGTTTAGATGGATGATGTAATGCTTAAAAGTCCGGGGATGGTGACCTCTGCTGGCCAGCGAGGGGAATGACTGGGACCGAGTCGGTAACACCTATATAGTCAATTTTAGTTATTTAGCGTAATGTATAGTTATTTAGTTCAATCAGTGTAATTTATAAATATATAAATTATTTTTGTGCTTTTTGGATTTAGGCATAGGCTGAGTATAAAACTTAAGATTACTTGTAAATACAAAAGATTATGCGGTTTAGTGGTTTTTTTTTGTTGATGGTACTGTATTGCATGTTGAATGTTACAATTGCAAAGATTTTTATTAAACAAGTGCACTAGCACAAGATATTTTTGTAGGTATAAAAATATAAAAAGTATCATTCTCATATTCTTGCCTTATTTATCTTTAATGTAAATATAAAATACTATGCAATGCGTTGTTCACCTAAGAAAAAAAGGCGCACCAAGTCAAAAAGTTAGTCTAGAGCCCTGTTTTGGATAGATTAAGTGATAGTGTGTGTGTGCATTTTAATAACATTGACACTACTTTTAAGATTGATTAAAGTAGGGATGCTAACGATTACTATATTATACGATATTATTTTTTGTCGGTAACCCTTTAAACCTGATAGACCTTATCGATAACTGATTAAGCATGAGCATTTAATAAGTTATGCTTTGCGCTATGAGACACGTCCACGATTTCACACATTACATAATAAAGTGTGTGCAGTTTACTTTACCTTATGGAGTCGTACACTCTCTTGATTTTGCATATTGGGGACACATAAAACCCTGTTATGCACAGATCTCATTTATGTCCACTGGTGCTGCCGTTAATCCGCAGGTCCAACACAATCTCACGGCAATTCGTAACTTTTTGATTTAGTGGCTAATTCATACGATCTAATTCGTACAATTTAGTACGATTTGCTCATCCGCCAATGACAGTTGGGTTTAGGGGTGGGGTTGGGTGCCACGCCTCCTTTTTAAAATCGTGCAATTTCGTACGACTGATCTCGTACGAATTAGCCACTAAACTGTCAAAACGTAAAATACTTACATTTTCTCGTGAGATCAGGCTGGCAGGTCAAGTAATCAAAAAGTAGGCTACATGGCGTTTAATTATGGGCAGGTTAATAAGACCTGATAATAATAATACCACAGGTTTTGCAAACTTTAATTACTTCCTCTAAAATATTAGTGTTTCAAGCTATATTATCTTTTTATAGACTGGCATAGGCCTAAACAGGCATTACGGTCAGATATTTAGAGTTTATATAAAAACGAGCGCTTACCTCATTTCACTGTGATCATTATGAGGAACATATTGCATATTCGGGTAATTCTTAGGTAGCCTAGTAAATAATGTATTTTATTAATGGATTGTTTATAAGGACTAAGCTATTAACTAAGCTATTAACGAGACGAGATGGCGGCGCGTTCGGTTCGCGAGGCTCAGTGTCTCTCCAGTTTCTGCAATTTTGCAGTATTATTCCTGCTCATTTCGGGTCTGTTCGTGCAGAACAGCAGTGCCTTTACATCGTACACCCGACAGGACATCTTGGATATTGGATTGTGCATTCCGGACAGTTTTATTAACAATCTTCGACTCATCCCTGAGATCGCCAGAACACCCGGGCCTGAGAGCCCTACCCGGCCGGACGTAAGTGCTCGGAGGCGGCGCAGAGAACGTAAACAAAGACAGGGGAAGCGCGGTGGGCTAAGAGCTAAGCTAAAGCTAACACCACACCGGCTCTCTTTACCCAGCATCTTTCTCGCCAATGTACGGTCAATGGTGAACAAAATGAATGAGATTCGACTGCGCGTCAACCACAGCAAAAGATTATGGAACTGTAATGTCATGATTTTCACAGAAACATGGCTAAACAGCGGGATACCAGACAACGCTATATCGCTAACAGAGCATCAAACATTCCGAGCAGACAGAACGGCGGATGACTCCGGTAAGACCAGAGGCGGAGGATTATGCATTTATATTAACAAAGCTTGGTGCACAAACTCTGTCGTCGTTGGGAGACATTGCTCTGTTAACCTGGAATTTCTAATGGTTAAATGTAGACCGTTTTATCTGCCACGGGAGTTCACCTCCACCATAATAACTGCTGCTTATATTTCTCCCGACGCTGATGCCAAGCTTGCTATGAATGAACTTCATGCAGCCATCAGCAAACAACAGACTGCTCACCCGGAGGCTGCTTTTATTGTTGCAGGGATTTTAATCACTCAAACTTAAAGACAGTGCTCCCCAAATTCCATCAAAACATTTTCTGCCACACAAGGGGAAACAAAACTTTAGACCAAGTTTACACAAACATGGCTGAAGCATATGCTGTGACCCCCTCCCCCACTTGGGTCAATCAGATCACCTTTCTTTGTTTCTCACCCCCAAGTACTCACCCATCGTCAACCGTGTGAAGCCATCAGTAAGGACCATCAAAGTGTGGCCAGTGGGGGGTGGACTCCACACTCCAGGACAGGTTTGAACACAAAGACTGGAGTATGTTTGCTTCCCAGGCCACATGTGGCTTTCACACAGACATTGACAGTTACACTTCCTCTGTTCTGGAATATATCAACACCACCATAGACAGTGTTACAACCCAGAAACAGATCACCACATACCCAAATCAAAAGCCATGGATGAACAAGGAGGTGCGCCTCCTGCTGAAGGCACGCAACACTGCCTTCAGATCAGGGGATGCACAGGCCTACAGCACTTCCAGGGCTAATCTGAAGAGGGGCATCAAAAAAGCCAAGCACTGCTACAAGCTAAAGCTAGAGGAACACTTTTCCAACTCTGATCCTCGGCGCATGTGGCAGGGCATCCAGGCCATCAGCAACTACAAACCCAGCCAGTCCACCCCCACAGCCACAAATGTCTCCTTCCTGAACGAGCTAAATGACTTTTATGCCCGCTTTGAAAGAGACAATACAGAACTCTACACCAGGAACACTACCTCAACCGACCACTCAACTATCACACTCACCTCCTCAGAAGTCTACACCTCACTGAGTCGGATCAATGTGCGTAAGGCTGCTGGACCAGACGGTATTCCTGGGCACGTCCTCAAAGCATGTGCAGAACAGCTCGCTGGGGTATTCACAGACATTTTCAACCTGTCGCTTAACCTAGCAACTGTGCCAACATGCTTTAAAACCACCTCTATTGTGCCAGTGCCGAAACACTCCAGCCCAACATGCCTGAATGACTACCGCCCTGTAGCACTCACACCCATCATCATGAAGTGCTTCGAGCGGTTGGTCCTGGCACATCTGAAAGACTCTCTGCCATCCACACTGGACCCACATCAGTTTGCCTACCGTGGCAACAGGAGCACAGAAGATGCCGTCTCCATAGCACTGCACTCTGTCCTCACACACCTGGACAATAAAAACACTTATGCACGAATGCTGTTTGTTGACTTCAGCTCAGCATTCAACACTGTCATACCCTCTAAGTTACTGATCAAACTCAGAGACCTAGATATATCAACGCGTCTCTCTGCAACTGGGTTATGGACTTTCTGACTAACAGACCTCAGAATGTTAGATCAGGCCACATCTGCTCCACCACCGTCACACTCAACACTGGTGTATCACAGGGCTGCGTGCTGAGCCCCTTCCTCTACTCCCTTTTTACAATCGACTGTAGGCCTGTGAACAGATCCAACACCATCATCAAATTTGCAGATGACACCACAGTGATTGGTCTAATCAGCAATAATGATGAGACTGCCTACAGGGAGGAGATACAGCATCTGGCCACCTGGTGCACCGACAATAATCTGCTCCTTAACACCAGCAAGACCAAGGAGCTCATTGTGGACTTCAGGAAGGGACGAACAGGCTTGCATGATCCCATCCACATTAATGGGATGGCCGTTGAGCCTGTCTCATCCTTCAAGTTCCTGGGGACCCACATCTCTAAGGACCTTTCCTGGACCACCAACACCTCCAGCCTGGTCAAGAAGGCTCACCAGCGCCTATTCTTTTTGAGGCAACTAAAGAAAAACCAGCTTTCATCAGCCGTCTTGGTGAATTTCTACCAATGCACAATAGAAAGCATCCTGACCAACTGCGTCACAGTCTGGTATGGAAGTTGCTCTGTTGCTGAGCGTAAGGCACTGCAGCGGGTGGTGAAAACTGCCCAACGCATCACAGGGACTACACTGCCAGCCATAGAGGACATCCAGAAGCAACACTGTCTGCACCGAGCACGCAGTATTCTTAAGAACACCTCTCACCCTGCTCACAGACTGTTTTCTCTCCTGCCTAACAACCGAATCATTGCCGCTCCTTTTTTTGTCTGTATAATTGTAAATGTTAGACTAATTTAGATGAGAAGTCCACTAAATAAAGTCAGAGATGCTACAATTAACATAGAAACACCGTAGTTAACACAGCACCGCTGCATTTTATATGACAGCTGTAGGGCTCGTCAGGGATTTGAACCCGGGACCTCTCGCACCCAAAGCGAGAATCATACCCCTAGACCAACGAGCCCTGTAGAAGCAGTCTGCAGTGACACAAAAAATTCTGTGAGACCGATCCAATCTACTCTTTGTTCATGTTGTTTTTGTTACGTGTGTCAGCAACTCCCTGGAGGCATATTACAGTTCACAGGCAGTATAAACAGTCCAGTGGCCTAATGGACAAGGCACCAGCCTTCGAAGCTGGGGATTGTGGGTTTAAAGTACCAACTGGGTTGTCTTTGATGCAGTTCCTGTTAAGTTGACTGTGCAAGACAATCCAATGTTACCTTTAAAAAGCTAGGTTCATACCCTTAGGTCAAAATGACATGACAATGGAAAACTCCTCATAGAAGCTGTTTTGTCATTAGGTGTCCTAAAGTACTGTTTTCTGAGGTACAAGAACTTCCTGAGCCATACATCAGATATGACTAACGCTAGTGTTGACCCATTGGCCTAATGGATAAGGCATCAGCCTTCAAAGCTGGGGATTGTGGGTTCAAGTCCCATCTGTGTTGTCTTGGTTGGGTTACATTTAAAATATGTGAAACAATTCCAACTGGTCTTCTCAAAACTTAGGCGTGATGATCTGAGGACAATAGTTAGCTTTGAATTCTCAGACTTGCTGCACACTTCAAATAAGATTCATCCAATCTTGCTTGAATCTCACTGTCACGTTACAAACCTAAATGGTTCCGCTAAGCTTTGGTAATGGAGATCTTGACTTCAAGTACCCTGTGGCTTTCAACTAATGGTCTCATGTTAGGTGGATGATGATGAAATGCAAACAAGAAAATAGCTGCAGAAAGGTTGTGATTTCAAGTTAATGAGAGTGGCCTTGTCTGGAATTTGAAACTCAAGACCAGTCACACCATACGCGAGAACCATACCCCAGGACCAATGAGACACGAATGTGGATGATTGCACAAAGAAAATGTTTGTCCATTAGTTGCACACATCTTTTTTGACGGAATGCAAACTGGCATCGAGATCCTAAAGTGCAGTTTTCCATGCGTTGGCATCTTGTTGAAGGCATACAAAAGATCCATGTCAAATGATTGGCGAAATGGCCCAGTGGCCTAACGGATAAGGCATCAGCCTCTGGGGCTTGGGATTGTTGGTTCAAGTCCCATCTGGGTTGTCTTTGACGGTCTCACTTCATATTAGGAGCAATGTTTGGTGGATGAAACATGGTAGCTGTGAAAACCTTCTTGACATGTGTTTGCATGTCATTAACTTCCTGCATTGCCATGCATATTACCTATTATGACTAAAAGGGTAACGAGATACCTAACGCGAAAGGCCATTTTGAATCCTGCATGGTGCCTACAGAGAAGAGACTGTGTACAAACACAAAAATGGTGCTTACATATAAAGCTGGTGGGTTGTTCAAGATCCATAAACAAATCTAACAACCGAATCATTGCCGCTCCTTTTTTTGTCTGTATAATTGTACATGTTAGACTGATTTAGATCAGAAGTCCACTTACAGAAGTTCATTAACTAAAGTCACAGCAAAAGCTGCTACAATTAACATAGAAGCATCAGAGTTAGCACAGCACCGCTGCATTTTCTATGACAGTCGTAGGGCTCATCTGGGATTTGAACCCTGGACCTCTCACACCCAAAGCGAGAATCATACCTCTAGACCAACGAGCCCTGTAGAAGCAGTCTGTAGTGCCACATAAAATTCTGTGAGACCGATCCACTCTACTCTTTGTTCATGTTGTTTTTGTTACGTGTGTCAGCAACTCCCTGGAGGCATATTACAGTTCACAGGCAGTATAAAACAGTCCAGTGGCCTAATGGATAAGGCACCAGCCTTCGAAGTTGGGGATTGTGGGTTTAAAGTACCAACTGGGTTGTCTTTGATGCAGTTCCTTTTAAGTTGACTTAAGTTGACAATAGTTAGCTTTGAATTCTCAGACTTGCTGCACACTTCATTCATGTTGTTTTTGTTACGTGTGTCAGCAACTCCTAGGAGGCATAATACAGTTCACAGGCAGTAAAAAACAGCCCAGGAACCACTGGCTGTGCGCTCAGGTTCAAGTGTTTAATTCTCTGGCGCTATGTCCGAGTGATACAGTAACACCGACAAAGCGCCGCATCAATCTTTTTGCACCACAGTTCACGCAGCGTAGCAGTGGCACTGGCAGCCTTCAGGCACCAGCTGAAACGCAGGTCTGTGCTGTGATGAGAAAGTGTTGTCGGGGGGGGGTAAGGGAGATCTTGACTTCAAGTACCTCGTGGCTTTCAACTAATGGTCTCTTATTAGGTGGATGATGATGAAATGCAAACAAGAAAATAGCTGCAGAAAGGTTGTGATTTCAAGTTAATGAGAGTGGCCTTGTTTGGAATTTGAAACTCAAGACCAGTCACACCCTACGCGAGAACCATACCCCAGGACCAATGAGACACGAATGTGGATGATTGCACAAAGAAAATGTTTGACCATTAGTTGCACACATCTTTTTTGATGGAATGCAAGCTGGCATCGAGATCCTAAAGTGCAGTTTTCCATGCGTTGGCATCTTGTTGAAGGCATACAAAAGATCCATGACAAATGATTGGCGAAATGGCCCAGTGGCCTAATGGATAAGGCATCAACCTCCGGGGCTTGGGATTGTTGGTTCAAGTCCCATCTGGGTTGTCTTTGAAGGTCTCACTTCAATTTGGGAGCAATGTTTGGTGGATGAAACACGGTAGCTGTGAAAACCTTCTTGAGATGTGTTTGCATGTTATTAAATTTCTGCATTGCCATGCATATTACCTATTATGACTAAAAGGGTAACGAGATACCTAACGCGAAGGGTCATTTTGAATCCTGCATGGTGCCTACAGAGAAGAGACTGTGTACAAAGACAAAAATGGTGCTTACATATAAAGCTGGTGGGTTGTTCAAGATCCATAAACAAATCTAACAACCTAATCATTGCCGCTCCTTTTTTTGTCTGTATAATTGTACATGTTAGACTGCTTAGATCAGAAGTCCACTAAATGTTCATTAACTAAAGTCACAGCAAAAGCTGCTACAATTGACATAGAAATATCATAGGTAACACAGCTCCGCCTCTTTTTTGATGACTGATGTAGGGCTCATCCGGGATTTGAACCTGGGACCTCTCGCACCAGAAGTGAGAATTATACCCCTAGACCAACGAGCCCTGTAAAAGCAGTCTGCAGTGCCACAAAAAACTCTGTGAGACTGATCCACTCTACTCTTTGTTCATGTTGTTTTTGTTACGTGTGTCAGCATCTCCGTGGAGGCATATTACAGTTCACAGGCAGTATAAAATAGCCCAGTGGCCTAATGGATAAGGCACTAGCCTTCGAAGCTAGGGATTGTGGGTTTAAAGTACCAACTGGGTTGTCTTCAATGCAGTTACTTTTAAGTTGACTGTGCAAGACAGTCCAGTGTTACCTTTAAAAAGCTAGGTTCATACCCTTAGGTCAAAATGACATGACAATGGAAAACTCCTCAGAGAAGCTGTTTTGTCATTAGGTGTACACATCAGATCGTCTGAATGCAACATGGCATAGGGATCCTAAAGTACTGTTTTCTGAGCTACAAGAACTTCCTGAGCCATACATCAGATACGACAAAGGCTAGTATTGGCTCAATGGATAAGGCATCAGCCTTTAAAACTGGGGATTGTTGGTTCAAGTCCCATCTCGGTTCTCTTTGTTGGGTTACATTTAAGTTGTGTGAAACAATTCCGACTGGTCTTCTTAAAACTTGGGCGTGATGATCTGAGGACAATAGTTAGCTTCGAATTCTCAGACTTGCTGCACACTGGCATCGAGGTCCTAAAGTGCAGTTTTCCATGCGTTGGCATCTTATTGAAGGCATACAAAAAATCCATGACAAACGATTGGCGAAATGGCCCAGTGGCCTAATGGATAAGGCATCAGCCTCCAGGGCTTGGGATTGTTGTTGGTTCAAGTCCCATCTGGGTTATCTTTGTTGGGTTACATTTAAGTTGTGTGAAACAATTCCGACTGGTCTTCTCAAAACTTGGACGTGATGATCTGAGGACAATAGTTAGCTTCGATTTCTCAGACTTGCTGCACACTTCAAATAAGATTCATCCAATCTTGCTTGCATCTCACTGTCACGTTACAAACCTAAAAGGTTCCACTAAGCTCTGGTAATGGAGATCTTGACTTCAAGCACCCCATGGCTTTCAACTAATGGTCTCATGTTAGGTGGATGATGATGAAATGTAAACAAGGAAATAGCTGCAGAAAGGTTGTGACTTCAAGTTAATGAGAGTGGCCTTTTCTGGAATTTGAAACTCAAGACCAGTCACAACATATGCGAGAACCATACCCCAGGAGCAATGAGACACGAATGTGGATGATTGCACAAAGAAAATGTTTGTCCATTAGTTGCACACATCTTATTTGACGGAATGCAAACTGGCATCGAGATCCTAAAGTGCAGTTTTCCATACGTTGGCATCTTGTTGAAAGCATACAAGAGAACCATGACAAAAAAATTGGCGAAATGGCCCAGTGATGTAATGAACAAGGCATCAGCTTCTGGAGCTAGTATTGTGGGTTCAAGTCCCATCTTGGTCATTTTTAAAGGTCTCACTTCAAGTTAAGAGCGATGTTTGGTGAATGAAACAGTAGCTGTGAAAACCTTCTTGAGATGTGTTTGCATGTCAATAGGTTCGTTTGAGGTGCGCCTTGCCTTGACTGCAGTATAGATGAGAGCAGGCATCTGTAGTAAGAGGAGGGCTCAAAAAATACATCAGAAGTCAGACACTTCCCAAATCTCGCTGTTTTGGGTTGTTCAGAATCCAAAAACAAATCAAACAACCGAATCATTGCCGCTCCTATTTTTGTCTGTGTAATTGTACATGTTAGACTTATTTAGATCAGAAGTCCACTAAATATTCATTAACTGAAGTCACAGCAAAAGTTGCTACAACTAACACATCAACACAATAGAGAGCACAGCATCACCGCTTTGTCTGCGATAGGTGCAGGGCTCGTCCAGAATTTGAACAGAGGACCTCTCTCACCCTTAGCCAGAATCGTACCCTTAGACCAACGAGCACAGTAAAAGCACTATGCAGTGCCACAAAAAAAATCTCGCTGTTTTGCCGCATTGAAACGTCACCAGTAGCGGAGATCGCGTTTGCGTTTTTTATCGCGGACAACCTCATGAAAAAATACTATTGTTATTTATAGTAAATATTATAGCATTTTTGAACATGCTTTTTTAGTATTGGGTTATGTTTATAGTTGTTGTGATACCAGAGCAACTTTAGAATTTAAACAGGCTATTTTTATAATATGGTTCAAAAACACTATAGTATTCCTATAACTCATTATAGTATTTTTTATTGTGGGAGTGGATGCAATTGAAATATCACTGTTTTTACAAAAAAGATGGACACAATCACAGAAGATGAACAGCTCATTACTTAAAAGGGTGTATTTAAATTATAAATCTGTATATTCAACAAATGTTAAAAGAATGACAAAATAAACAGCTTATACAGCAAGAAAGCTTTCAAGAAATCTCATTTGGCTACATTATAAATTAAGTAGCTATAGCAAGATGCTTTTGAGTGACAAGTCATGACAAATGTTTGACATCAAGAACTTCTTAAGGGGTTTATTATATTGACATGTTTATTAGGCCTATCTGCTTTTACTGCAGCCAGACTCAAATAAACAGCCCAAGACCTTCTTCAGAATAAAAACTATTAGACTGTAGGAAATACTGTTCTTGGTCTAGTAAACATGACTTTTGACTTCACATACATGTGTGAGTGTGTTTTGTTTACTACACCTCTTTCACTTCTCATATGAAACCATACAAAGATGAGGCCTAATGACAAAACACTCTGATTACCTTTGTATGCATGTATGCATATATGTCTGTATTGGATTGACTTTCATGGAATAACGTTGCATAAAAATGACAAAACAAAATTCACACAAACATACAAAAAAGTGAAAATGACAACAAACAGGACTTTAAACTAAGAGAGAAATCAAATACAGCACAATCACATCCTAATGACTTATTAGTAACATTAGTTATATTAGGTCACGTTATGTTTTTACAAAGATGTGTTTTGTTTTTGTTTGCGTGTAAATCTAAATAAATAACCATATGTAATGCTCTTTATGACTTTTTTTTAATTATCAATGAAAATACAAAAAAGGTATTCAACAAAGCCAGGTATAAACCTCAGTAAAAACAAGATAGAGAATAAAGTGTAGTTTGTCAGTCTTATCTAATGAGCATTCAGCTGTGTCATCAGCCAGTCGTTTCCCATCATGCTTTTGATGAGCGCAGTCTTTGGAGAGCAACTGCTGCCGACTGCTCAATCCGAGGTACTCGCCTAGCCCTCACAAGACTTTTTTTGGCGCACGTCAGCGTGACATCAGAGCGAGGCGAAGGCAACTCGGACAAATTTCTAACAGGCATGCATCTTGCGCTGATCACCGGTGATCGATTGTGCGCAGATTTTGGCTATCTCAAACGAGCCTAAACCTTTCTCCAGTCGAATCACAGTGCAGAAGCGGCGCAGCCTTATGGCGTCACGCGTCAAGCCAAAATAAAAGTCTTTTTTGCCACTTACTGTTGCAGTCATGACTTATTGATACATTTCTCCCTCGTTTTCCACCTTCTCACAGACACAGACACACATATGTTCAGCATTTAGAGTTGATCAAAACCTTTACTCTAAACATTTTAAAGACAATTAAAAAAACTTTTTAATCCACTAAGACTCAGTATTTAAAGCAGATAATCCCAACATTCTAAAAGGTATAACAAATAATCTAATGGGTGTTTTGAGCTGAAACTTTACAGACACATTCTGCATACAGAAAAATTAAATAAGTGCACTTTAAGTAAAAATTACCCATTACTACCACATTTTTTAGTTTCACTAGCTGGGTCATTATCACTATAAAGTGCCTTTGATGTCCCACAAGATTGAATCAGTCCTATATGAACATAATGTGCAATAATGAAACTCTAAGTTTTGATATAATTGGTTAAACCTTTACACACATGCAGGTAGAATTATACGTGTTTTGAAATATGTTTTGGTCTGTTTTTGCCAAATTCTTTCATTGAATAGATGTGATTTTGCCATGTCCCACACACTGCTCAGACAACTTAAGTGAGTCTAAAAAAATAGGTAAATTAGATCAAATTAAAAAAAAAAAATTTTTTTATATTCTTATTGTCTTTAACAAGTTATTTTAAAGAGAAGTCATTTTAATAACTTTTATTCTGTTTTAATAATATCATTAATCATTTTGCACATGTCCTTAAAATTGTTGTCCACCCTGTCATAATGTTGTAAATGCCCCTTTAAGATGTACTCTCATATACTCATTAGCATCCCCCTGCCCATTTTGCTTTTCTTCAGAGGAGGTTAAAACATCTGCTGTGCACACAGTAAATATCTACACTAATGTTTCCTATTTTTCCTCATGTTGTGTTTGAAACTGAATGTTGTCAAGCTTAACATGGCCACCCTGTCAGAGTGAAATATTAATTAATATAAACTTAAAATTAAAAATAAAGCTTTTAAACTGAGTACAAAGAGCTTAAATAGGGAAACACTTTACCAGCTGCAGGTGCTACATGTGTTGAATAAATGCTATCTTTAGCCAAAAATGTCCTCCTTGTCATTGTCCACCCTGTCACAAATCCTTCCTAGACAGGGTGGACATACATGCATTGTTATTGACACTTTATTTTCTTTAATATTTTATTGTTAATTAGTTCATGTTTTTTTATGTCACAACACTTATACACACACATACACTGCAGGAGTAGATGCAATATGAGTCGTGGACAATACAAACCTTTTGGCAATATCTGTCTCAGTCTATATTTAGGATATCCTTTTAAAGTCCATATAATGGATCTCACTGACTGTTTGAAATAAAACTACAGCCCTAAGTATTTGAACAATTATGTGAACATCTGTAATCTAATTATTTACCTTATTCTGAAAAAAAAAAAAAAAAAAAAAAACAGTATTAAGGTGTTTAGCTTGAGTTGTCTCCCACATTCCGTTCATTCCTCTAATACAGTGGTTCTCAAACTTTTAAACCCGCGACCCCCATTGTAAGATCGTCAAGAACTCGCGACCCCCCACTACCAAAGCATATACAAACAATAAAAATAGCTTTTTTTTAAGCTGTTCACAATATTTTTAACTATATTTACTATAGATTACAGGGCTCGAAATTAACATTTTTGCTTGGTAACACTGGTGCTTCTAACTTTAAAAATGTAGACGCACCAGCCAAAATTTAGTGGCTCCCACCAATTATCGCACTGTTACTACAAGTTTTATAAACAGATTTATTGCATTTGAAAATCAACACTAATCAAAACTAACAAGCAAAAAAATAAATATGCATGCGTGAGGAAAATATGTCTTAATGAAATCCCGTTATCACAAGAAAAGACATTTTTATAACATAATTGAGGGACCAAAAGATACACGGACGGATATCCCAAAAGATATCCCACAGACTTTACAGTGAATGCTAGTTATTTTCATAGCAGACTTGAAGCCAATGGAGGTCTTTTATCCACTCTTCAATAAGTACAGCTGGTGGATTAACATTCAGCACATGATCAGTAATCAGATTTGCCAATATTTGTAGCTTTAGGTGTTTCTAAGACAAAATCTGTCAGTGTTGTTTTCATTCTCTCGTCTTCAGCGCTTTACATTTTCGCGGTTGTAGCTCCCGTCATCTGAAGACAGGAGGCGTTGACTGAGTGATTGACAGCTGATTTTAACCAATCATTCGTGTTCAGTTCTTAGAGCAGTGGGCCAATAAGAAGAGCGCGAAGGCGGGGCAAGCGTTGAAGGCTTTGTTTACTGCGGCAAGTTGACATGACAACAGTTTTAAACTGTTCCTGAGCGCTGCGTTCCAAGTACAAAGATGCATTCTGCCCGAATGTGTCCTAAATACTTTATGAATCAGTAATATCTTTTTAAAAATCTGAAAATATTAGCTTTCACTTGTAATACTGAAAAATATTTATTATAATCACTGAAAATTACACAATTTTTAAATAACTCTCGCGACCCCTTGAAATTATTCTGCGACCCCCGCAGGGGTCGCGACCCCCAGTTTGGGAACCACTGCTCTAATACAGTGTACAATGTAAAGATTTACATTCATTAGCAAATTTAGTTTAACTTGAAGGACAATAATAGTTAATTTTACCATTAATTTGCATATTGATAAAACCTAATTGATAACAGAAGTGGCTCAGTGGTTTGCAGTATTAGTGAAAACAGAAGTTGAATTCTTGAAAACTTTTACAACCTTTTTATATTAACTTTTTAATATTTCTTTAATAATAATACCCTGTCATCTTGTTTTCCAAAGTCATGTTCAACTTTTATGAAAATGAACAAATTATTTATAACCTCAGCAAAACATCTTGTGTGATTTCTTAATTAACCAATAAGGGCCAGTTAATACTGTCTGAAATCTTGACAAAATATTTTAGATCTTGGATTTTATTTAGAAAAGTATGTGCACTGATTGCATATTTTATTGGAAAATTAATGTTTTGTCCTTCATTTCATTATTATAAATAGAATTTTCTTAAAAAGTTGGGTTGGTAAAGGGACACATGACCTTTCTGAAAATATACATGTTATAATCACACTGCAATGAAAATATACTTATACTACTTTGAATTTGTTCATGACAGGATTGACACAATTTGAGGTTTGTTTCCTGATTTTCTGCTTGCAGATTATTTGTAAAAAGTGCAGGAGCTTGACCAACATTCATTTCTTACAGCATAAGGTCTAATTAATACAACAACTATGTGGTTAAATAAAAAATCTCTACCTTTTTTTAATTTTTTTTTTATTTTGGTGTCTCAAAGGCACTTTATAGTGATAATGACCCTAAAAACGTTTTTCAAAATTGTCTTAAAAATGTTTAGATTAAATCTTTTGATCAACTTTAAAAACTGAATATCTGTGTCTGTGAGAAATAGCAGATCTGTTGTGTAAAGTGGGAAACGAGGGAGAAATGTATTTGATGATTGATGTAAGTCATAACTGCAAGTGGCAAAAAAGCTAAACAAAAAGGACTTTTATTTTGGCGTGGCGTGTGACGTCATAAGGCTGCGCTGCTCCCGCGATGTGATTCAAGTGGAGAAAGGTTTGTTTTAAAGCTTTTACAGATATAAAGCGATTTATTAAAGTTTCTAGTTTTCCCTCCGGTTCAAAATATGTACCTGTTGTTGACAATATTATTTACCCTTTATACAACGTAATACTATTTTACTCACAGTAGAGCTTTTATTTGTAAACAATATTCAAAGTAGTGTAAAACATTAAGGTGCATATACGCTGTGCAAACAAAAATATAAAGGTGAATTTAAAAAAGAGTGCACACAGAGCAAAACACAATAGCACATTGGATATGACTGGACTGGTCTACTTTTTTCCAACCGTCCACTAAAAACACCATCATGTACCACTTCAGCAACTTGTCATGTTCTCAATTTGAATGCTTCTGACTGGACCCCCTTTTCCTGGATTTCACATCTCCTGGCAAAGCAAAATCAACATGGGTGTTTAACAGTGAAACTCTCCTGTAATCCAGCCAATGGAATGAGCACCTAGATTATCAGATGACACGATAAGTATATTTCTTTTTACACAATCTCCTAACTGTTCAGTGTATAGACTAGGTTTTTCAAGAGTTTCAAAGTCTTGAACAAATGGGTGCAAGACCACCATGCTGTTTTACAGTGCTAGCCCTTATTACTTTTGTTTGCAGTGGTGGGTTATTGGGTTACTGTGGGTTATTGTCTTTGCAGTGGTGGGTTATTGTCTTTGCAGTGGTGCAAAGTCTTGGAACACAAACAATGAAAGACGAACAGGACGATGACCAGACGAGGAATCAGGATGGGTAGAGTACCTGGTCTGTCTGTGACAGCTGTGAACTTAAAAAGGTGTATTCAGTAGTTCACTATAGATCTTCGTTGTCAACTAAAGAGCTTCAAGTCAATTTAATTAAAGGCCAATCTGCACTGTTTTTAGATAAACTGAGAATCTAATATTTCTACTTAAAATAAAGATCATTGTTATTCCATTATTCTGAATAATCTCTCTATTTCTAATTATATTATCAAGTATTTTCAATGAATTAAAGTCAGTTTGAATGAACAATTCAGTAACTAAGTAGTTTTTACTGTAATTTAATTTACTTTTTAAAGCAGAAATAACAATATGGTGTGTAAAGACTGATAAAGCCTTTTAGTAAATCTCTTACATTGATTTTCAAATCTTCATCTGTTTTGTGAACATCAGTGTGTAGTAAAGGAGTCTTTGATAAAAATGAAAGTTCTAAATGATAGCTTTTATTGGCAATATTTTTTTACATTGTAAGTACATGTACAAATAAAAGCTATTATTTTCAACTCTCTTTTTAATAATATGTAAGAATCATTGTTAGTGATTTTGTCTCAATAACATCTGATCATAGTAGAACTGCAGATCTCCATGCTGAAAATACAGCTTTGAATCACAGGAATAAACAACCTTTTAAATGACATTCATTAAGAAAACAGTTTATATTGGCCTCAGTAAGACTGGCTGCCAGTTATTCAGTCAACAATATAAAGGCATAAAGAACCACAGATGCAGTTTAAAGATCTGTAACCTTTTGTCTTTATTTTTATTTTTTTGTAAAACAGTGAAACACAAATAAATCTCTTTTACTCTCATATAAATCGTGTGCGGTGTGTTTTGTCACATAATAATGTTCTCCTGATGAATTCAGCCATCATGAATGAGCAGTTATACAAAGCAAAACTATTCTTTAACAGAAAAGTCATTACATTTATCGTATCAGTCAACATTAATGGTGCTTATAGGGTATTACGCTTGATGGAAATGTCTAAACTGTTAGTACATTTTTACACTGTTTATTTCAAAATGAAAGTGAAACTGAAAGCAACACTTTTCTGCAACCGATATAAACCAGCAGATGGCGCTTGAACACCACAGAAACTCAATTCCATTTATTATGTGCCACACATCTTGCCATTTCCTTTTATCCAGCCATACCTCAAATATTCTCCAGTGCATTTATAATCTTCTAAGACTACGACACAGTTATTTAAAATGGTAAATTAACTTAAAAATATTCTGTGGCGTTATTCTAAAAAGTGTAAAATTCAGTAAATGACTAAATGCCTCTTAACTTATTTGCATAAGTTAAACCTAACCCTAACACATACATACATACATACACAAAACACAGGAGTAATTGTATTAGCCTCAACCAACAGGTCAATAAAACAGAACAGTTTTTTAATGTTTTTTTTTTTTTTTATAAAATTCTGGCAGTAATTTAGGAAAGCTTGCATTTGACTATTACCACCAAAGCACCAATGGTTTAGAACAATAACTTTCTAACGAGACCATTCATATATCCACAGCAAAACAAATTAGGCGTTAACACCCACTCCAGACATTATGAGTTCAGATCAGTATTCATGTTAGAAGAACAAGTTGCTAATGAGACTATTCATACCTCCATCACCCAGCAACATTAGCTAATTAATAACATTAACACCCACTCCAGCCAACAATTGAGAGTTTAGATCAGTATTCATGTAAGAACAAAATATGTTTCAATAAAATGTGTACAGTATATATGTATATTATTACAAATATATTTTGTTCTTACATGTAACAATACAATCAGCATTCAAGCAGCGTACATACAAAGCACTTCACTTTAAAAGATTGAACTTAAAATGGCAAATAACTCAGGAAACCAATTCTTCAAGAGTCCAGGTCCACTCGAGAGGTCTCCATGACATCTGACCTGGCTGGGTAGATCCTGAGGAAACAAATCATTTGGCATACAGAAAAACAATCATGCACATATTACTCCAGATTTACTCTAAAGAGGGATAACACGATGGTCATCATATGATCTAGGCTCTTAACCATTCAACTGTATTAATAATCATAAGACATAGAAAAGGATATGTGTTCCTCCACCCTGGAGCAGACATCTATCAGAAAATCAGATATTCTATTTTATTTATTGTATCTATTATCAAACTAAGTGTAAATCTACTCTAAAATGTGTTACAAGTCTCTCTTTTTGTTTTTTTTTTATTTGGTGAATTTCAAGACCCTAACACATACTCTTATAATTATATTCTTCATCAGTAATCACTATTCACTGTAAGATGTTCATATCTTCATCTTGCTCTCTCAGGAGGCTTCAACAACACTATCTTACAAAGCAAATGAATAAACAATTGTATGGTCTAGCTTTTTATCTTTGCACTTAATTGTTGTCTTATTTAAAACACACACACAACCATATTATATATAAATATATATTTACTTCAGGTTTTGTCTTTGAATGGAAACTAAACAACCGACTGTCATTTAACTTTATTTTGTCCTTGTACTGTCCTTTTTGTTTTGTTGTTGTTTTCTGTTTCGTATGTATATTTTTACATAAATTGTGTATTTTTAAAAATAGATTTTCCTTGTATGTGTACTGTTTCAAACTTGAACACAATATACTTCCCTGCATCTGTGTGGTGAAATATAAAACTACTCAAAGTCAAAACAAACACAATATATATTTTAAATACACTGAAACACATGCCTAAATAGGTTGTTGTATCTGTGTTTTACAGTTGTTTCTGCCCCTGTTGGGCCATTAACACCTGGGGATGAGCAGACTGGGCTGCTGTTGGATGCTGCGTCCTGATAGGCCGTTGACCTGCTGCCAGCTCAGGTAAAAGAGGCCCATCTCATCTCAGTCGTTGTACAGTTGTGTCACTTTCAGCTACAACTTGTTGCTTTTGACCGGTGGACAGAACTCACTTTTCAACATCAGAAATGGCTTCTGAAAAGTAAGTAGATTTAGTCAGTGTACCTTATGCAGCAGTCCTGTTAAACTCCGTTTATCTTGCATCATTTTGTCAGTGAGGTTAGCTAAATTTGTGGAAGTCAAGACCAGAGTCTTTATCATTAAATTTAGAAAACCTCTGAAGTGGACAGATGTTTCTGAGAGGAGAGCACAGTTTGTATACTAATTGTGGTGTCATTTGATATTAACTTGAAATCCTAATGGCAATATTGGCATATTAATATGAAATTAAGTTTTGTTTTAAAACTCTAATCAAAATTTCTTGCACACTTTATGTTTGTTTGTGTGCTCGTTCCTTTGTTCTTTTGGACCCCGGACCCCAAACCTTCACAAAGCTGCTCTTTGTCTCTTTATTCTATAACATGTTTTATTATCCACACAGATCCTTTCACAGCAGGATGTTTTTCCTCTGCCCTGTGTGCAAAAAGGCTCCTCACTCTCTTCCTGGGCATCTCAGGGAGGTGTGTATGAGGAACAGCACAAAGGCAGAGATCCAGGCAGTCGTCATAGAGGCCAAGAAGGAGTTGTCAGAATTCTGTCACAGAGGACGTTTCTGGGAGTTTGGAAAAATTCGTGACATATTGGACTCTACTAATCCTCTGGCCAGGTTTGTAACTTCTCTGATTTGATGTATTTGGCTTTAAATCAAACATCTACACACAAATAAATCTTCATTTTTGGTATTGTTTATTTGACCTTATTTTATGTTCCTTGTTTTAGGATGATTGCGGAGATGCAGTCAAGGGGGTTGGTGATTAATAACTTACCTTCACTCCTCCCGGAACCAGCTCAATCGACTACATCTTCTGTGTCTCAAAGCTCTGGAGAAGGTGCAGAAGGTCCAGTTGAGCCTCCAAATGAGCCCTTATCTGACGAGAGCTCTGGAGAGTACTATCAGAGGTACAGTTTAACATCGGCATTCACAAAAAATAAATGTACACTGTGGATATGATTTCTCTTTAATGTACGTCGTTTTAATCACCTGCTGTTTATTGTTTTTATTTCAGCACTGTTGGACTGAAGTGGACCTCTTCTGTGAGGGTGGAAATGGTCAAAAAAGGCTTATACAATAAGCACTCCATTGACCACCCCCTTCTAGCAGGATTTAATAAGGACCTGCACATTGACCTAGGACATAAAAACAGCAAACAAGTAGTAAGTTAATTAAATGAGTGAAGGTATACATGCAAAAAAAATGTACATGCAGGTCTTGTTTTATGCACTAGAGTTTATTTAATTGTGAAATGTGTCATTTCAGGTGGAAACAGTGTCCAGGTTCTTACATTACATGGACCCCACTGAGCCAAACTTGATGTTTGTTCGTCAGGTGGAGAAAGTGCGAGAGTACTTTAACATCTTGTCAGATACAAAGCTCTCAAAATGGACAGTGTTCAACTACTGGAAGAGTCTCAAGAGGTCGGTAATGTGGAACAACCACAAGTTTGCCATGTACGTGTTAACTAATAATGTCAGCTGTGCTGTGTTCTGACTGTAACAACCTAATTTTGATCTCTTCTCAAGGTTCATGAAATACATTATTACCTCCACAGACATTCGCCACAACAATCCATCTCTGTTCCAGGACTGTGAGAGTTTTTTGGATGTGCTGTATGAAATAGAGAGTGCTATGTCCAAAAAAGTGAGCATGGAGGTCACAGGGAAAAAGTCAGAGCTTGGGAATGGCAAAGAAATTTTGCCAAAGGACTGCCTTGCTGTTTTGGAGGCTGCATTCAAAGATTTCCAGGCCGTGATATGTAAAATGCAGGATCCAGGAGCCATCACAGGGGACTGTTTGACTAAAAATGAACGGCTGCTCGTACTGTACTACCTGGAGGCTATTATCATGCTGAAGCTACTTCAGCGACCTAGTGTAGTGACACAGATGACTGTAAGTGTTTGTTTTTCCCTTTCTTCTCTTCTTTCGTCCTATGCTTCATCAATGTGCAAAACTGTCTGTTTGCAGGTTGAGGATTGGGAGGGGAGAAGCCGGATAGAGAATGGTGTCTGTGTTGCAGTGAAGGAGCACAAAGTATTGTTGTCACATGAACAGGAACTTGTAAGTTTATATTGTACTTTAAATTAACAGCAATAAATATATTGTGGTAAAGTCATACTTATTTTTGACCCTTTCTCTAACTAGTGGTTTGACTTGTACTTCAATGAGGTGCGGCCAGTAATGCTGCAAGAAAACCGCACCGGCGACGATGTGGCAGTTGATTCATTTTTTGTATCAAGTAGTGGGAGATCGATTTATAACCCCTCCAATGACTTAAAAAGACTACATGACAAGTAAGCAACATTACACCTGTCTTTAACTCTACATGTTCATCCGTCCAATTTTTGCATTCTTACGTTGCCTTGTGTTTCAGATACAGTCTCCCTAGTGTGACCTTTGGCGATGCCCAGAGAGCGTTTGAGGCAGCAGCACAAAACCTGAAGTCAGAAGTGGAGAGAAATGTGTTGGCACGGCTGTTTGGGCACATGCCAGAAACAGCTGAAAGGAACAACATGAGGAGAACATCTTCAGATGCATTTCTGGCTCTAAGTGTGCTAGATCAGCTTGCTGGAAAAACACGGTAAGAATCTAACAATAATGATCCTTATTCTTAAATTTGCAACCCACAGCTTTGTCTTTCCTTCCTTTAATATTTATTTTTTGTGATCTTATAGACAAAGGTCCAGTAGAGCTTCCAGCCAAGAGACAAGGGTGGACGAAGAGACAGCCTACAAAACTCTTGAGCAGTTCTGTCCAGTGACTCTGGAGGGGCCTCCTCCAAAAAGGGCACGCAGGAATGAGCTGTGTGGCTCAGAACATGAGAGGCACTGCTATGACCGCTGGTGTAGTGAGCAGCTCAAGCTGCGTGAACAGCATGCTCTTGGTGAGTATACAGATGATTAATGACACAAACAGTGAAATTGAGTGAGAATAGCCAAATACTGATGTGTTTTGTGTTTCTAGAACATTTTGCTGGACAGCAGCCATCAGAGTCCAAAATAAACCGCTGGATGGACAAACAAGGGTGGACGTCAAATGTCCCACAGGCTTCAGTGGTTCTGAAGCAGTGGAAGCCTGTTGCCAGGTTGGACTCGGTCATCGACAGCAGCTTTGTGCATAAAATGATTTTGTCTCAACGCTGGAAAGGACTGACTGTCAGACCCGTCCCTGACAAGGGTGATGGTGTTTTCACCAAAAAACCCTTTCAGATTGGGGAGGTTGTCTGTGAATACCACGGCCAGCTGGTTAGCCATGAAGATGGGATGGCAATTGTTTCGACCAGCGGCATTAGACCTGGACATTTGTTTTTTTATAAGAACAAGCAACATGAAGCCATGTGCATTGACGCACATGAAGAAAGTTGCCAGTGCCATCCCATGAAGTTCAATTACGGACGCCTGATACGTCACTCCAGCAAAAGAGCCAATATCCGGCCCAGGCTGTATGACCTTAATGATAGAGACATCATTCTCTTCATTGCCACAAAAGACATTTTGAGTGATGAGGAGTTACTCTATAATTATGGCTCAAAGAGGAGATCTTTTGCTGGGAAAGGGCTGGAATTGGACTGGATGTGAAACAACATCTTTCCATCCCCCATTCTCACCCACTTCTAACATGTCCAACTCCAAGTTTCCACCTGTGGCCATATTCTCTCCTCACTCTCTGGACTCTGGACAACCATCCCTGCTCTTCTCACCCTGAAGGATTCTTCCTGCAATGTCAAGCACCAACACTTCTCTCTAAATAGAGACTTGGTTGTAATAGGCTGAATGAGTGGGTCTTACAAACCACTCACTTTTACTTCCAGAGAACTGTATTTTCTCTTACTGACTTGTCTTTATTCACTCTTTTTTTCTCATAAGTTTCCTTTATGCAATAGTGAGAGTGTGAGTAGGCTACTCCATATTCTCTCCTCTCTCTCTGGATTCTTTGCAACACATGTGGAATTACAGCCTGGTAAGTATGCTGAAGCTGCTCGTAACCCTACCTCCCACGAACCCTTAATTTCATCCACAAGAAAAGCCATGGACCTCACTGCCGAGAATTAACCAGGCATGTTAATTCTTTAAGCAAGCTATAGTATATTCATCCTAGGATTCACCACCATTTTTAATTTAAGACATTACCTATGTTGTCTCTATGTTGTTTGATTAATGTTCAGATTTTGTTCAGTTTTCTGTGGTATACACAGAGACCAGAAAGAGGAACGTCTGGTTGCTGAATGGTCAAACTGTCAAGGCGACACTATATAAATCAAGAGGGTTGGGATTAGATAATGTGCGAAAGACCGTATAAAAGCATGAAGGAGAGCCTTAAAAAGAGCTGAACTGAGGTTACATCTCTTCTGCGCAGAACTTGTACTCTCTAACTTGCATTCAAAATAAAACTTCTTAATTTTCAACTCAGATCTCCGTCAATTTTTGAACATGCAATGGACCATTAGAGTCCTACAGTATGTACTGGAAGTTGTTTATTTTCTTTAGTGTAGTTATTATTTGATATTACTATTATATATAGTCTTCCACTGTACTGTTATTTCACATTCATATTATGCTTTTTAAACTAAATAAAGGTGTAAACACAGACACAGTGTTTAGGATATATTTAACAATAATTCTAACTATTTATTTCATTTAAAAACAAGTAATCCTTTAAAAAAAACACTTTATTATTTAAAACATAAAAAGGTTTTTCAGATAAGTGCAACACTTTTCCCCTTTACCTGAAAAGTGTTTGATAGTTTAAATAAATAAGAAAAAAAAGGAAAATGACAGGGAAAAACAACTAAATGATCAAATTCCAAATTTACCATGTGATCAGCCGAGGACAAGAAAGAAGGAATCCACAAATATCCTGGAAAAAACACTGAAATAACAGGCTCTGTATGAGAGCTGCTCTTTGAAGAGAATAAGGCAGCTAGCCTAATTCAAAAGAGATAGCTACAGTCAAAAACAATAAGAATTTATTTTAGCAAAAGAGAAAAAAAAAAGTCAATATATTTTGGACAGAATTCAGTGTAAAATGTAAGACTTTATTTATAAAGACAGACAGGCCTATAGAATTATTTTTGAAGTTTATGAACATGAATGGCAGCTGTTGTTTTTGATCTAACAGCAGCAAAACTGCATGCTGAGTTTGCGTCAGGATGATGATGATACATTTTTTTTTTCTTTTTCAAAACAGTTTAGAACAAAACAGCAATAAAAACAAACAGACATTTTTAAAGGAACATGGAAACAAAAAAGACATACAAGTGTCAAAGGTCACCGAATACAATCTTATTTACATTCATATTTATCGTTGATAAAATGTTGCTATATAAAATTTTGTTAAGGGTTTTCGTGTCAAAGATCAACAGGCTCCAAACATATATAAAATAAAAGCACCACAATGAAATTAAAACAATACTTTTCTTCTCAACCATTTACCCCATTATGCAGAATTTTATAGTCTTGTTGTCTCAAGGTAAATGTCAGTACTTCCATGTCATACACCTCTTTAACAATATCATACCATTCGCCTACAGATGGAGGATCTTCCTTGAGCCATTTCTTTGTAATGGCCTTTTTGCTAGTTGTTAGTAGTGTGTTAGGAAGATACACATAATTTTTTGGTATTTCTGCAGAGTAAATTCCCAGGTACATAGTTTTAATTGCATTACATTCCAGATTCAATCCCATTATTGCATTAATCTCTTTATTTAAATCTTGCCAATAGGTGTGTATAATATTACAGTGTCAAAATTTGTGGTAATGATCTGCCAATACATTTCCACATTTTCTCCAGCATTCACCATTTTTTGATCTCTAGTTTGAAAGTATTTTATTTCAGGTGTTATAAAGAACCTGATTACATTTTTCCAAATAAATTCCCTTCATGAATCTGAATTAATTGTGACCATCTGTGTTTCCCAAATAGTTAACCATTTCTCATTTGCTATTTTTATATTGGCTTCCCTTTCCCATTTCTGCTTTATATACATTGGTGAGTGTTGGGGAACAATAGTCTGTTACGGAGGGGGAAGAGAGGGAAGAAGGGGGAAGAGAGGGAGGAGAGGAAAAAAGAGAAGAAAATAAGAGAAGAAAAAGGGGCGAAAGAGGAAAATATTTTTTCATTTAGTTTTTAATTTATTTACAGGTAAAAAAAAAGTTACTCTGTACTATTAATATTGGATTAATACTACATATTTTATTAGCTTTTTTATTTTAAATATATTTGCTTTTAAGTACATTTCTGCTAAGTATAGAGAAACTACAAACTAGTTTCTTTATTGAAACATTATTTTCTGGACTATTTCATTTTGTGCCTATTTAATTTTTTGAATTATACTATAGCAAAACACAACCAACTAAAGAAACAAGCAGAGAAACAGTTAAAATGACCAAACATTTATTTAAAATTAGTCATAGCCAATTATTTACATTTACAATATAATAGCTCAACAGCAGTGCAAATAAATGTTTCTTGGAATAAATACAAATAATACAAAATGTGCAAATAAATTAAACAAAATAAATAACAACACAAAATGAAATAAGCAAAGATATTTTCAACTGTAAAATAAATGATAAAAACAAATAAATTAGAAATGTACATTTTTTTAAATTATAATTTAAAGTAAAAAAAAAAACTACAAGTAAAACAAAAGACCCCTGAAAATATTTAAATGTCAATATTAAAAATAAACACTTCAGGAAGTGCCCAGGTCTTCTGGAACATTTTTATTATTTTTCTCCTTTTTTTAATTCTTTCCAACCACTGCTCCTTCGGCAATGCCTCTACAGAGGGGCAGTATTTAATGCCCTTGTACTGGCTGTGTCCAGTCTCCGCTGTTCTAAACTGCCCACATTTCTTACATGTATTATGCTGTGCTTTGCGGGTCAGTTTACGAATGGGAGCGACAGCAGTACCAGGGGTGGATGGAATGGCAGGAGGGGCAAAAGGGAGGCCAAACCCAAAAGCCGGTGGAGCAGAAGCCAGCATAGACCCCTGTGAGGCCACTGGCATCAGCATGACCAGTTGAGTCCCTGGTGGTGGAGCAGGAATAAGTTGCCGTTGGACTTGCTGGATCTGAGCAGGTGGCAAAGCTGGTGGGTCTGACAAAATGGTCCTTTTTCTTTTTAGTTTAGCCTGGCCCACAGTGCTGCTGGGCAAGTGGTACTGGTGAGCCGGGCCTGGCTGAGGTGGTGGAGATGGGGGGCGCACATTGGCAGGCAATAAGGGGTCAGCCGCCACAGACAAGCGGCTTGGAAGTTGCAGCCCCTGCATCACAACTGCTGTGTCCTGCTGTTTATCTTTTTTATTATGCCACTGTACCAGGGTGGTGTGACTCACATCCACCAGTTGAAGGTTAGTCTGCTTCATCACTATAGCATTGGCCAGAATGTTGCGCCTGATTTTTCTGTAGTCTGCCAGGATAAGATCCCATCTGGACACAGTGCCGGTCCCCTTCTTTTTGGGTGTTCTATGTATGGCACAGAGCCTGACAAAAAAAGTCTCAACCAAGCGACCGCAATCTGGCCATTGTGCAAGTGGGGCAGAGGTGGTCAGGGCATGCCTCTTCAAACTCTCCACTCCTGGGGTAAACTCCTGCCTCTTCTTTGGGGACCTAAACCTCCCAGTGTCCAGCTTTGCTTGATGCCTGGCTGCAAACACCACCCTCTGCTTGTCATAGTCCAGCAGGTTCTGCCAAAGAGCAACAATGTTGCTCACCTAAGCAGAGAAAGCAGATAATACATGCCAAATGAGAAAGCAAAATGTGCAAAAGGTAAGCAAGTATGACAAGTTAAAGAGTGAACAAAGAGTGGGTTTATATTCCTCACCTGCTGGTTGGTGAGGACAAGGGAGGGCTGATTCCTCAGGTCCACAAGATAATCTGCCAGGCTGTCCACTCTGTCCATACCTGGTACACCTGAGCCATCCACAGCCTAAAAAAATAAAAATAATAATTATAATACACACACACACACACACACACACACATATATATATATATATATATATATAACAAACATAGGCACAAAACACAGATTGTTGATGCGTTAGATGCGTAAACATAGATGGGTTACAAGATATTTACATACACCAGACTCAGATGTCGGAGTGCTTTGCTGCAACATGGAGGCAGCAACCAGGGTGGCAGAGGCATCAGGCTGGGTGGAGGGTTCAGTAGGTTGGGTGGAGTGGGCAACAGGTTGGGAGGAGGCATCAGAGAAGATGGTGATTGCAGCAGTTTGGGAGGAGGAAGCATGCTGGATGGAGGGGGCAGGGGGTTGGGTGGAGCGTGCAGCAGCATCCAGGGCAGTGGAGACAGCAGACTGGGTGGATGCAGAAGCTGGATAGGCAGTGGAGGCAGCAGCCAGGCCGGTGAAAACAGCAGAGGAGGTGGCAGTCCGAGTGGTGGAGGCTGGAGGGTGGATGGAGGAGGTCGCAGCCAGGTCGGTGAAGGCTGGAGCATGGATAGAGGAGGTAGTTGCCAGGGCAGTGGAGGCTGGAGGATGGATAGAGGAGTTAGTTGCCAGGGCGGTGGAGGCAGCAGGGTGGATGGAAGAGACAGCAGCTGGGGCAATGGCAATGGGCTCAGAGGTGGGTAGGAAGTGGGAGGAGAGGGAGAAGTTTGGGTCATCTGAGAGACTTGGCACAGTTATATCATATACTTCGTCCTCCCCGAAGCCCTCATCTTCTTCCCCACCTTCATCCACATCCTCCAACATTTCCTCTGTTTCCTCTGAGTCTGGGTTCAATGCAGGTAGTCAACACCAAGCAGCTCTCCTACAAATGGAGAACAAAAAGACACAGACATATACGACTTATCATATTTAAAGCATTCCATAATAATACTACAAAGACTTTCAATAATATCTAGACTTCTGTATTTGCCACTCACCGCATGGTTGGCTTTGGTGATACAAATAATAAAAAAATAAAATAAATAACAATGAACACCCCCAAACCAAAAGTATTATGCACATAGTTAAGTGTAGAACATACCGGTGTATATATTTTTGTGTAAACTTTATTTTGTTTTTGGCTAAGAAATACGGAGGGAGGGAGCTGTTGAAGCATCCAAACAACCGTATATACAGTGTATATGCATGTATATTTAAATACAGTTATTAATTTAAAGACACGTTCGAACAAAATCAATGATTTCTGCAAGTGTATCAAAAGTCTGCAATGTTAAACAGGGTGCGGGGTCGTGAACTTTGACACTATGCACAAAAACGTGAACTTAGGGTGACTTTTGTTAAAGTTCTTGTCATAAAATTATAAATCAGCGTTAGGAGGCAAAGACTGACATAACAAAAGACTACAATTGACAAAACAACTTTTATCAGTAGATATAGACGTTGACAACTGTGACACGTTGACACTAATGCAACTGTGGTAGAAATGCTGAACTTTGTCTTGATAGGTATGCTCGATGAATGCAAATGAAAGCTACCGAAAAGAGAGAGAGAAAGGTAACAGAAACACCCAACGTGGGGCTCGAACCCACAACCCTGAGATTAAGAGTCTCATGCTCTACCGACTGAGCTAGCCAGGCTTCTGAAACTTTCTTTCTAGTCACTGTTTTGATCATTACCTTCCCTACCTGTGTAAAGATTGATGCTGTGTTTCAGTCAACTGGAATATGTAACTTAGCCAATCCAGGCACTGGACAACAAACTTCTGCTAAGTCCTGATGTCATCTTGTAACGCCAGACAGCACGTGGCCCAGGATCTGTGGCCAGTGAATGTGTTAGCAGTTGCAAGGCAGAGAAAATCTTGATTCGTCCCTGGGTGGGCTCGAACCACCAACCTTTCGATTAACAGCCGAACGCGCTAACCGATTGCGCCACAGAGACTCCGACACTAATGCAACTGTGGTAGAAATGCTGAACTTTGTCTTGATAGGGATGCTCGATGAATCCAAATGAAAGCTGCCGAAAAGAGAGAGAAAGGTAACAGAAACGCCCATCGTGGGGCTCAAACCCACGACCCTGAGATTAAGAGTCTCATGCTCTACCGACTGAGCTAGCCAGGCGTTTGATGCTGTTTTAAAGTCAACTGAAATAAGTAACTTGGCCAATCCAGACACTGAACAACAAACTTCTGCTAAATCCTGATGTCAACTTGTAATGCTAGACAGCATGTGGCCCAGGATCATTGCCCGGTGCATGTGTTAGCAGTTGCAAGGCAGCAAAAATTCATCCCTGGATGGGTTCAAAGCAACAACCTTTCGGTTAACAGCCGAACGCGCTAACCGATTGTGCCACAGAGACTCTGACTATCTACACCAACTGTGGTAGAAACGCTGAACTTTGTCTCACTTGGTCAGCTGGATGAAACCAAATGAAAGCTGCCAAAAAGAGAGAAAGGTAACATAAACTCCCAACGTGGTGCTTGAACCCACATAACTGAGATTAATTGTCTCATGCTCTACCAACTGAGCTAGCAGGGCTTGTGAGAAACTCGATCAAGAGCACTGTTTTCATCAATACCTTCCCTACCTGTGTAAAGTTTGATGGTGTTTTTAAGGCAACTGGAATAAATAAATGTCCAAAACAGGCACTGGACAACAAACTTCTGCTATATCCTGATGTCATCATGTAATGCTAGACAGCACGTAGCCCAGGATATTTGCCCGCTGCACATGTTAGCAGTTGCAAGGCAGCGAAAGCCTTCGTTCGTTCCTGGGTGGGCTCAAACCACCAAACTTTTGGTGAACAGCCGAACGCGCTAACCGATTGTGCCACAGAGACTCAGCCTAATCATACCAACTGTGGTAGAAACGCTGAACTTTGTCTCAATAGGTATGCTCGATGAATCCAAACGATAGCTGCTGAAAAGAGAGAGAGAGAGGTAACAGAAATGCCAAACGTGGTGCTCAAATCCACAATCCTGAGATTAAGAGCCTTATGCTCTACCGACTGAGCTAGCCAGGCTTCTGATACTTTCTTTCTAGTCACTGTTTTGATCATTACCTTCCCTACCTGTGTAAAGATTGAGGCTGTTTTTTAGTCAACTGGAATAAGTAACTTAGCCAATCCAGGCACTGGACAACAAACTTCTGCTAATTCCTGATGTCAACTTGTAATGCTAGACAGGACGTGGCCAAGGATCATTGCCAGGTGCATGTGTTAGCAGTTGCAAGGCAGCAAAAGCCTTCGTTCGTCCCTGGATGGGCTCAAAGCAACAACCTTTCAGTTAACAGGCGATCGCGCTAACCGATTGTGCCACAGAGACTCAGCCTAATCATCCCAACTGTGGTAGAAACGCTGAACTTTGTCTCACTTGGTCAGCTGGAAGAAACCAAATGAAAGCTGCCAAAAAGAGAGAAAGGGAACAGAAAGACCCAACGTGGGGCTTGAACCCACATAACTGAGATTAATTGTCTCATGCTCTACCAAGTGAGCTAGCTGGGCTTGTGAGAAACTTGTTCAAGAGCACTGTTTTGATCATTACCTTCCCTACCTGTGTAAAGTTTGATGGTGTTTTTAAGGCAACTGGAATAAGTAACTTAGCCAATCCAGGTACTGAACAACAAACTTCTGCTAAATCCTGATGTCATCTTGTAACGCCAGACAGCACGTGGCCCAGGGTCTATGCCCGCTGCACATGTTAGCAGTTGCAAGGCAGCGAAAGCCTTCGTTCGTTCCTGGGTGGGCTCAAACCACCAACCTTTTGGTTAACAGCTGAACGCGCTAACCGATTGTGCCACAGAGACTCAGCCTAATCATACCAACTGTGGTAGAAACGCTGAACTTTGTCTCAATATGTATGCTCGATGAATCCAAATGATAGCTGCCGAAAAGAGAGAGAGAAAGGTAACAGAAATGCCCAACGTGGGGCTCAAATCCACAACCCTGAGATTAGGAGCCTTATGCTCTACTGACTGAGCTAGCCAGGCTTCTTATGCTTTTTTTCTAGTCACTGTTTTGATCAATACCTTCCCTACCTGTGTAAAGTTTGATGCTGTTTTAAAGTCAACTGAAATAAGTAACTTGGGCAATCCAGGCACTGGACAACAATATGGAGAGCGAGAGCGGCGATTGGCTCCCGTCCATTCTCACAATGGAAAGCGAGTGCGGAGATTGGCTCTCGTCCATTCTCACAATGGAGAGCGAGAGCAACGATTGGACGAGGAGAGAGACTGAGACAGATGATCCTGATCCAGGTAGCGCCACAGAGACTCAGACACCAATCCAACTGTAGTAGAAATGCTGAACTTTGTCACAATAGGTATGCTTGAAGAATCCAAATGATAGCTGCCAAAAAGAGAGAGAGAAAGGTAACAGAAACGCCCAACGTGGGGCTCGAACCCACGACCCTGAGATTAAGAGTCTCATGCTCTACCGACTGAGCTAGCCAGGCTTCTGACACTTTCTTTCTAGTCACTGTTTTGATCAATACCTTCCCTACCTGTGTAAAGTTTGATGCTGTTTTAAAGTCAACTGAAATAAGTAACTTGGGCAATCCAGGCACTGGACAACAAACTTCTGTTAAATCCTGAAGTCAACTTGTAATGCTAGACAGCACGTGGCCCAGGGTCATTGCCCGGTGCATGTGTTAGCAGTTGCAAGGCAGTAAAAGCCTCCGTTCGTCCCTGGATGGGCTCAAAGCAGCAACCTTTCGGTTAACAGCTGAACGCGCTAACCGATAGTACCACAGAGACTCAGACTAACCATACCAACTGTGGTAGAAACGCTGAACTTTGTCTCACTTGGTCTGCTGGATGAACCCAAATGAAAGCTGCCGAAAAGAGAGAAAGCTAACAGAAACACAACGTGAGGCTTGAACCCACATCACTGAGATTAAGTGTCTCATGCTCTACCAACTGAGCTAGCCGGGTTTATGAAACTTTTATTCTAGTCACTATTTTGATCATTACCTTCCCTACCTGTGTAAAGTTTGATGCTGATTTTAAGTCAACTGGAATAAGTAACTTGGCCAATCCAGGCACTGGACAACAAACTCCTGCTAAATGCTGATGTCATCTTGTAACGCCAGACAGCACGTGGCCCAGGATCTATGCCCAGTGTATGTGTTAGCACTTGCAAGGCAGAGAAAAGCTTGATTCATCCCTGGGTGGGCTCGAACCACCAACCTTTCGGTTAACAGCCGAACGCGCTAACCGATTGCGCCACAGAGACTTAGACACTAATGCAACTGTGGTAGAAATGCTGAACTTTGTCTTGATAGGTATGCTCGATGAATGAAAATGAAAGCTGCCGTAAAGAGAGAGAGAAAGGTAACAGAAACGCCCAACGTGGGGCTCGAACCCACGACCCTGAGATTAAGAGTCTCATGCTCTACCGACTGAGCTAGCCGGGCTTCTGACTCGGTATGCTCGATGAATCCAAATGAAAGCTGCTGAAAAGAGAGAGAGAAAGGTAACAACTGGAATAAGTAACTTAGCCAATCCAGGCACTGGACAACAAACTTCTGCTAAATCCTGATGTCATCTTGTAACGCCAGAAAGCATGTGGCCCAGGCTCTATGCCCAGTGCATGTGTTAGTAGTTGCAAGGTAGACAAAGCTGCTGAAAAGAGAGAGAGAAAGGTAACAACTGAAATAAGTAACTTGGCCAATGCAGGCACTGGACAACAAACTTCTGCTAAATCCTGATGTCAACTTGTAATGCTAGACAGCACGTGGCCCAGGATCATTGCCCGTTGCATGTGTTAGCAGTTGCAAGGCAGTAAAAGCCTTCAATCGTCCCGGGGTGGGCTCAAAGCAAGAACCTTTCGGTTAACAGCTGAACGCGCTAACCGATTGTGCCACAGAGACTAAGACCAACCATACCAACTGTGGTAGAATCGCTGAACTTTGTCTCACTTGGTCTGCTGGATGAACCCAAATGAAAGCTGCTGAAAAGAGAGAAAGCTAACAGAAACACAACGTGAGGCTTGAACCCACATCAGTGAGATTAAGTGTCTCATGCTTTACCAACTGAGCTAGCCGGGTCTTTCTAGTCACTGTTTTGATCATTATCTTCCCTACCTGTGTAAAGTTTGATGCTGATTTTAAGTCAACTGGAATAAGTAACTTGGCCAATCCAGTCACTGGACAACAAACTCCTGCTAAATGCTGATGTCATATTGTAACGCCAGACAGCACGTGGCCCAGGATCTATGCCCAGTGCATGTGTAAGCAGTTGCAAGGCAGAGAAAAGCTTGATTCATCCCTGGGTGGGCTCGAACCACCAACCTTTCAATTAACAGCCGAAACGCGCGAAGCGATTGCACCACAGAGACTCAGACACTAATGCAACTGTGGTAGAAATGCTGAACTTTGTCTTGATAGGTATGCTCGATAAATCCAAATGAAAGCTGCTGAAAAGAGAGAGAAAGGTAACAGAAACGCCCAACGTGGGGCTCGAACCCACGACACTGAGATTAAGAGTCTCATGATCTACCGACTGAGCTAGCCAGGCTTTTAACACTCTTTCTTGTCACTGTTTTGATCATTACCTTCCCTACCTGTGTAAAGATTGATGCTGTGTTTTAGTCAACTGGAATAAAAAAATTGGCCAATACAGGTACTGGACAACAAACTTCTGCTAAATCCTGATGTCATCTTGTAACGCCAGAAAGCATGTGGCCCAGGCTCTATGCCCAGTGCATGTGTTAGTAGTTGCAAGGCAGAGAAAAGCATAATTCGTCCCTGGGTGGGCTCGAACCACCAACCTTTCGGTTAACAGCCGAACACGCTAACCGATTGAGCCACAGAGACTCAGACACTTAAACAACTGTGGTAGATATGCTGAACTTTGTCTCGATAGGTATGCTCGATGAATTCAAATGAAAGCTGCTGAAAAGAGAGAGAGAAAGGTAACAACTGAAATAAGTAACTTGGCCAATGCAGACAATGGACAACAAACTTCTGCTAAATCCTGATGTCAACTTGTAATGCTAGACAGCACGTGGCCCAGGATCATTGCCCGGTGCATGTGTTACCAGTTGCAAGGCAGTAAAAGCCTTCATTCATCCCTGGATGGGCTCAAAGCAGCAACCTTTCGGTTAACAGCTGAACGTGCTAACCGATTGCACCACAGAGACTTAGACACTAATGCAACTGTGGTAGAAATGCTGAACTTTGTCTTGATAGGTATGCTCGATGAATCCAAATGAAAGCTGCCGAAAAGAGAGAGAGAAAGGTAACAGAAACGCCCAACGTGGGGCTCGAACCCACGACCCTGACATTAAGAGTCTCATGCTCTACCTACTGAGCTAGCCGGGCTTCTGACACAACCATTCTAGTTGTTTTAAAGTCAACTGAAATAAGTAACTTGGCCAATCCAGGCACTGGACAACAAACTTCTGCTAAATCCTGATGTCAACTTGTAATGCTAGACAGCACGTGGCCCAGGATCATTGCCCGTTGCATGTGTTAGCAGTTGCAAGGCAGTAAAAGCCTTCGTTCGTCCCTGGATGGGCTCAAAGCAAGAACCTTTCGGTTAACAGCTGAACACGCTAACCGATTGTGCCACAGAGACTCAGACTAACCATACCAACTGTGGTTGAAACGCTGAACTTTGTCTCACTTGGTCTGCTGGATGAACCCAAATGAAAGCTGCCGAAAAGAGAGAAAGCTAACAGAAACACAACGTGAGGCTTGAACCCACATCACTGAGATTAAGTGTCGCATGCTCTACCAACTGAGCTAGCCGGGTTTATGACAGGCAGTAAAAGCCTTTGGGGTGCTCGTCTCTGGATGGGCTCAAAGCAACAACCTTTCGGTTAACAGCTGAACGTGCTAACCGATTGTGCCACAGAGACTCTGACTAACCATACCAACTGTGGTAGAAACGCTGAACTTTGTCTCACTTGGTCTGCTGGACGAACCCAAATGAAAGCTGCCGAACGCGCTAACCGATTGCGCCACAGAGACTCAGACACTAATGCAACTGTGGTAGAAATGCTGAACTTTGTCTTGATAGGAATGCTCGATGAATCCAAATGAAAGCTGCCGAAAAGAGAGAGAGAAAGGTAACAGAAATGCCCAACGTGGGGCTCGAACCCACGACCCTGAGATTAAGAGCCTCATGCTCTACCGACTGAGCTAGCCAGGATTCTGACACTTTCTTTCTAGTCACTGTTTTGATCATTACCTTCCCTACCTGTGTAAAGATTGATGCTGTGTTTTAGTCAACTGGAATAAGTAACTTAGCCAATCCAGGCACTGGACAACAAACTTCTGCTTCAAAATCCTGATGTCATCTTGTAACGCCAGACAGCACGTGGCTCAGGATCTATGTCCAGTGCATGTGTTAGCAGTTGCAAGGCAGAGAAAAGCTTGATTCGTCCCTGGGTGGGCTCGAACCACCATCCTTTCGGTTAACAGCCTAACGCGCTAACCGATTGCGCCACAGAGACTCAGACACTAATGCAACTATATCTTCATAGCTAGAGCTCAAAAGGAAGTTCCCTGACCAGGAATCGAACCCGGGCCACGGTGGTGAGAGCGCCGAATCCTATCCACTAGACCCGTGGGGTGCTCCCCTGGTTTCAAAAGCTGCCCCAACTGCCAGATTTTTATTAACGTCTACTACAGCTACACCAATCGTAAACCCAGCCTACTTGTTGCAAAAGTCCCTACCACTTAGAAGTCACCCAGCCAACTTTTCTTTCTCAAAAGAAAGGTCTTTTGCCCTTTCATGCCTGTGCAGTTCGCATATATCTTCATAGTGAGAGCTCAAAAGGGAGTTCCCTGACCGGGAATCAAACGCGGGCCACGGCGGTGAGAGCGCCGAATCCTAACCACTAGACCACCAGGGAAGGTCCTGCAGAAACTTGCCCTCAAGCCTAGCTGTGGGCCTCCACGCAAGTATGTTGCAGCTGCTCTGACAAAAATAAATCTAATGCTTGTAACCTCCTCCTGGAGAGGAGAAAGTCTCAGACCCTTGGCCCTTGTCCCCTCAATTGTTTACCTGTTTTTTGTTTTTTTTTATGTTTCTGCTCCGGGGCACCAACAGCTCTTGCTAAGTTAAACCAGCCAAGTCACTGTACCCACTTTCCCCCGAATGGAATCAGGGGAAGTGGGTACACTGACTTGGCTGGTTCCAGAGTTCAGAGAGGAATTCAGAGGTTTTTTTTTTTTTTTTTTTTAATATATTTTGGGAAGTGTATTAGCTGCCAAATGAAGGAATTTAAAAAGCTTACAGCACCTGGTATTCCCAGGTGGTCTCCCATCCAAGTACCAACCAGGCCCAACCCTGCCTTGCTTCCGAGTTCAGATGAGATATATATATATTATCTTTTCTCCATTTTTCTTCTTAAAATAGACCTCTGGTAATTCTTCCTTATCCCGCAACTCATTTTTTTTTCAATTATTTCAATCCAATCTTTTGGTATTGCTTTTTTTCAAATCATGACATTGACTTTGTAATTTTGTTTTAGAAAGAACTGAAGTTTTTGCCAAGACTGCCCTCATGGCAGCTCCCATATGGTCTAGCGGTCAGGATTCCTGGTTTTCACCCAGGCGGCCCAGGCGGCTGTAGGTGTGTTGTTGGCAATCCTTAGGTTGCTGCTTCGACTCCGGGTCGAAGGAGGTCTTTTGCCCTTTCATGCCTGTGCAGTTCGCATAGATCTTCATAGCTAGAGCTCAAAAGGAAGTTCCCTGACCGGGAATCGAACCCGGGCCACGGCGGTGAGAGCGCCGAATCCTAACCACTAGACCACCAGGGAAGGTCCTGCAGAAACTTGCCCTTAAGCCTAGCTGTGGGCCTCCACGCAAGTATGTTGCAGCTGCTCTGACAAAAATAAATCTAATGCTTGTAACCTCCTCCTGGAGAGGAGAAAGTCTCAGACCCTGGATCACAGTTCTTCTAGGGAGGGACTGTCACATGCACTGTAAGAGCATCCTATCGACACCAGAACTTGTCATAATAACGAAGGACAGCATGTGTTGAACGAACTCCGTGTTGAATGAACTCCGTGTTGACTGAGCTGTGTCCTTATTACAAGCAACAAGATAAAGATGAAAAGATAAGCAGACAGGGCCAGTGGTGCATTGGATAACGCGTCAGACTACGGATCAGAAGATTCTAGGTTCGACTCCTGGCTGGCTCGCTTCAATCTTTTTGCTTTGATGTCAGCCAGTGCACTGCAGTCGCCTTTCGCCCCCACTGGAGCTGTTCAGGTCCACTCTGGAGTGAGTCGAGTTTAAGGGGCCGCAATCACAGAGCCCGTGGGGTGCTCCCCTGGTTTCAAAGGCTGCCCCAACTGCTAGATTTTTATTAACGTCTACTACAGCTACACCAATCGTAAACCCAGCCTACTTGTTGCAAAAGTCCCTACCACTTAGAAGTCACCCAGCCAACTTGCAGCGTAATCTCTTCCACTTGTAAGTCTCTGAGCTGTAGCAATACCTAAGTGCTCTGATAAAACATGCATAAAAGAAAGTATGGCTTTTAACCTCCTCTTGGAGAGAAGAGAGTCTCCGACCCTGGATCTCAGGTCTTCTATGGAGGGATTATCAGGAATCCTGTAAGAGCATCCCATCCACACAACGTCTTGCTATAAAACAAAGCAGAATGTGTGGTGACGGAACTCTAGGTTGACAGAGCCTTGTCCTTGTTTCAAACAATGTGCTAACAAGGTGCTGAACGGAGTGCCAGTGGCACAAAGGATAACGCTTATGACTATGGATCAGAGGATTCTAGCTTAGCAATCGTAAACCCAGCCTACTTGCTGCAAAAGTCCCTACCAGGCCCAACCCTGCCTTGCTTCCGAGTTCAGATGAGATATATATATTTTTTTTTAAATTAAAATCAAATATTTACATTTTTACAAAGAAATGATCACATCACACAAAAGTCACATGATACTTACAACACTCATTATTAGACTTCATATTTTTCCCATAACCAACCTAAAATGTTGTCCTTGTATTCAACCATTACGTTCCCTTTTACCATTATTTCTATAAATACATCCTCCTTTTCTTGTACTATAAAATAGTTGAATATCAATTTTACAGCCATCTCCTTTCTGTTTTTAAACATACGCCATATATCCACTCTCTTCCCATCATGTTTAGCCATATTTCTCCTTATCCATATCACATACTTAGCAATTGTTATACATAGATTAAAAGCATACATACCACATTCATTTTGACCAAATAAATATTTTTTTTCCCAGTTCTTTTGTTCATCCACATATATGTCCCCTATTAACGATTTAGCAATTTTCTTAAATTTTTCCATAATTCCTCCAACTTTTCACAATAGAAGAACAAATGTAATAAACCTTCCCCTTCCTTCCTAAACACCTTACATATTATATCTTGTTCAATTCCCATTTTACACAATCTCATTTCTGTTAATATGCAATTATGTCTCAATAAATAATTACAATTTTCTAAAATTGGTTCCATATATTTCATTCTGACATTTCCCCATATTTCTTTTTCATTTAAATCCTCATATCTTTCCTTCCAGTAGTTGAATGCTATAGGTCTTATAAAAGCCTTTGATCTAAAAACAACATAAAAACTCTTAACTGTACATAAGCTCATATTGATTTTTTTCTTAAAATAGACCTCTGGTAATTCTTCCTTATCCCACAACTCATTTTTTTTTTCAATTATTTCAATCCAATCTTTTGGTATTGCTTTTTTCAAATCATGATATTGTCTTTGTAATTTTGTTTTAACAACTCTTTTATAACCATCCTCCACAGCATCTACAATTACTTGTAATGGTACAAATCCTTTTATCACTTCATATAATTCATCTTTAACTTGTCTTAATCCTCCATCCCACCATTCCTTAAAATATAACATTTTTCCTTCATTTAAATTATTTGGATTCAGAAAAAGTGGTTGTTCTACAATCTGAGCCCTTCCTTTTGGTATAATAAACACATTTTCTAAAAATTCCCCCCATGATTCTAAGACCTCAACATAAAATCTTGGCAGACCTGCTGTCATCCATTTTTTCATTTTCATCCATAAAACATTACATCCCATATCAAAATGTCCACATTTCTTCAAATAAATAGTCAAACACACTTTTCCAAATCACATCCATTTTCCCTTCCAAAAACCTTTGAATAATTCTAATTCTTAATGTTTTCATTTTTAAAAAGCTATCTAAAAGTCCCAGACCTCCTTCTTTTACCTCCCCAATCAAAGTATTATAAGCAATTTTGGTTCTTCCATTTCCCCACACAAACTTTAAAACTACATCCTTAATTATTTTATAGTATACATCAGGCAATGCAGTTAAACTTAACACATACCAGACCTTTGACAACATTAAAGCATTTAAGATTAATACTTTCCCTTTTAACGTCAAATTTCGAGCTTTCCAAAATCTAAGTCTTTTCTCAATTCCATTTAAAACTCCCTCCCAATTTAAAATATCTGCTTTATTAGAATCCATCCCCACCCAAATTCCCAACATTTTTGTATGTTGCTTTTCTTCTTTAAAGGGTATGTGTTGTGTTATTTCTTCTACTCTTTCCACCCTCATGCATATACTTTTTCCAACATTAACCTCAGCTCCTGATGCTTTACAATATTGCTCTAAAATCTCCATCGCCCCTTTAATACTCTGAATATCTTCAACCAACAATGTAGTATCATCCGCGTATTGATACACAGCTTCTCTGTTGTCTTTTTTTTCTATTTGTATCCCTTTAATGCTTCTATCTGATTTTATTGCCAATCCCAGTGGTTCAGCTACCAATGTGTATAATCAAGCATACATGATGTAACGCCACGCCAGCAGAGGGAGCCCTCGCCCGACTACTGACTCAGCTCCGCTCCCTCTGCGGCTACTTCCTGTTTGTGCTGTATTTCAATGAGTGCTCAGGCCATGCTTCTTTGCGAAGTATTGCCAGTTTACCTGCCTTACCAAGCGTTATTCCAAGTGACTTTCATGACTGCTATCCTGTGTATGACCCTGCCTGCCTTGATCACGTACGTTCTCTGTCTTTGCCCTTTTGATCTGTTTTGGACTGATTGTTGTGTTACTGAACTGCCTGCTCTTATACTTCGTCGCCTGGATTTGCCCCTGTGTTTGTTGTTTGGATTGGATTGCTTATGTGTTGCCGACTCTCTGCTTGTTTACTCGTTGATGTCTCTGCCTAACCCCTTAAATAAACTTCTGCACATGGATTCTAACACCGCCTCAGCCTCCATGTTACAGAATACTTCGCCCACCATGAATCCAGCGGAAGTTTCAAGATTGCAATCTACAATTGCATACCAAGGTGAAGTGATAAAGGGCTATAGAGAACAGTTGATGCAAATGCAGTCGATCAATGAACATTTAACACATTATATCCGGGCACTTCCTCCTACCATGCCGAAGACGGTAAGATTAGCTCTTCCTGATAAATTTGATGGCACTGCTGAACAATGTAAAGGTTTTCTACGTCAAGTTAAGGTTTATATGGAACACCAGGACGAAATGTTTGATTCAGAGGAGATAAAATGTGCTTTTTTGATGACATTGTTGACTGGAAGAGCAATTGACTGGGCCGCAGCAGTGTGGAATTCTGATGCAAAAATAAAAACTTCGTTGGAGTATTTCATTACACAGATCCGTGAAGTGTTTGAATATCTAGATGGAGGAAAAGGAGTGTCTACCCAATTGATTAACCTCAAGCAAGGAAACAGATCGGCTGCTGATTATGCGATCGAGTTCAGAACTATAGCTGCTCAAAGTGGATGGAATGATGTGGCATTGAAAGCTATGTTTCAACGCAGTCTGGATGTGGATCTTCAAACTGAGCTGGCCTGTAAAGGTGAGGAATTGTTTTTTCATAAATTTTTTAAGTTAACCATTAGATTAGACAACCTCATGAGAAAGTCACCTCGACGTAAAAATGATACAACAGCCCAGAAAACTTGCATTCCAGCCCAAGCTAATATTGAACACTTTGCTGTGTTAAGTAACAAAACGTTCACGTTACCAGTCACCATTTAAGCTGATGATGTCTGTGAGTCTACAGCAATGATTGATTCGGGAGCTGCACTGAATATTATCAGTAAGCAAATCATTGATAAATATAAGATTCCCGTTCAAGCTTGCACTCCACCCATAAGAATCAAGTCAATAGATGATGCACTTATAGGAAATGGCATTACCCATCAAACACAAACTCTCACTCTCAAGACTGGAACTCTGCACCAAGAATCTATTTCCTTCTACGTTGTTGATACTCCCAAGTATGAAATAGTTCTGGGATATCCATGGCTTCATATCCATAATCCAGAACTGTCATGGCATTCTGGAGAATTAACTCGCTGGTCTACATTCTGTTTAGAAAGATGTATCCAGGCAAAACCACAACCATGTATGACGACCAGCATAGAGAGCCCTGAGACCCAAAAAACTCAACTCAACTCAACTCAACTTCCCCCACATCGCCCCTGGGACGGTGCTATCGATTTACTGCCTAATGCCATGCCACCAAAGAGTCGTGTATACCCTCTCTCTCTCACAGAAAGCCAAGCCATGGATGAATATATCAATGAAGCTCTGGATTCAGGTTTAATTCGTCCATCCACATCCCCAGCTGCAGCAGGATTTTTCTTTGTTGAGAAGAAGGATGGAGGGCTGCGACCATGCATTGATTATAGAGGTTTGAATAATGTTACAGTGAAATTTCGTTACCCACTCCCGTTAGTCCCCTCTGCACTAGAACAGTTACGTGAAGCCAGCATTTACACCAAGCTTGATTTACGAAGTGCATACAATTTGATCAGAATTCGTGAGGGAGACGAATGGAAAACTGCATTTGTCACCACTAGGGGGCACTATGAATATCAGGCAATGGCCTATGGACTGGCAAATGCTCCCGCAGTGTTTCCATCATTCATCAACAAGATATTCAAGGACCTGATCAATAAGTATGTGGTTGCCTATATTGATGACATTCTCATATACTCCAAGAACGAAGCAGATCATGTGACCCATGTGAGGACTGTGCTTTCAAGATTACTAGAAAACCAACTTTATGTCAAAGCAGAAAAATGTGAGTTTAATGTCAACCAAACCTCATTTCTAGGCTACCACATTAGTCATGATGGAGTGCGAATGGATGAACTCAAGGTCCAAGCAGTCACGGAATGGCCAGTACCCACTACAGTCAAGGAACTTCAGCGATTCCTGGGGTTCGCGAACTTTTATAGGAGGTTCATTCGTAACTACAGTTCAGTCGCATCACCCATGACATCTTTACTGAAAGGCAAACCACAGAAGTTAAAGTGGACAGATGAAGCTAACCAGGCATTCATAGCATTAAAGGAGAGATTCACCACAGCGCCCATCTTGAAACATCCTGACCCTAACTCACCATTCATAGTGGAGGTTGATGCCTCAGATCTGGGCATAGGAGCAGTATTATCACAAAGGCATGGAACACCAGGCAAACTACACCCATGTGCGTTCTTTTCCAGAAAACTGACCTCTGCGGAACGCAACTATGATGTGGGTAATAAGGAATTACTCTCAATGAAGGAGGCTATTTCAGAATGGCGACACTGGCTAGAGGGAGCCAAGCATCCCTTCCAAGTCATTACAGATCATAAAAATCTTGAATATATTAAGAGTGCAAAACGGTTAAACCCCAGACAAGCACGATGGGCCCTGTTCTTCACAAGATTCCAGTTCACGGTTACATATCGACCAGGAAGTAAAAATGGTAAAGCAGATGCTCTCTCCCGCCGTTATGACTCTCCCACAGACAACAACAATTCTAAAGACTCCATACTCCCTCCTACTGTTGTCATTGCTCCAGTATCATGGGATATCATGGAAGAAATTCAACGTGAGCAGCAAAATGAAATCTCACCCCCACAGTGCCCACCCAACAAACACTATGTACCAACGAACTTACGACAGAGGGTCATGCAATGGGTCCATATGTCCATTTGTGCAGGTCATCCAGGCATTTCTCGAACAATTCACCTAGTGCAAAACTCATTCTGGTGGCCTTTGAGTAAAGATATTACTAACTACTTCAAGTCATGCCAAGTCTGTGCCCAGTCGAAAACGCCCAAGGAATTGCCATCAGGACTCCTCAAGCCACTACCCATCCCACAACGACCCTGGTCACATCTATCCATTGATTTCATCACAGACTTGCCTTCATCTAATAATTTTACCACTATTCTGGTCATCATCGATCGCTTCTCAAAGGCATGTCGTCTAGTCCCCTTACCAAGTTTACCCACAGCCATGAAAACCACTCACGCCTTGTTTCAACATGTATTTAGGGTCTATGGATTACCAGAAGACATTGTCAGTGATCGGGGCACACAATTTACCTCACAGGTCTGGAGAGCCTTCTGCCAGCAACTGGACATTAATGTGAGTCTTACGTCTGGATATCATCCCCAAGCTAATGGCCAAGTCGAACGGCTTAACCAAGAAATAGGCAGATACCTCAGGACATATTGTAGTAGAGAGCAACATCGCTGGTCTGAGTTTCTCCCATGGGCTGAGTACGCACAAAACTCATTAACACATTCATCGACAGGACTTACCCCCTTCCAGTGCGTATTAGGATTTCAGCCGCCATTATTTCCGTGGTCTGGGGAGCCCTCTGCAGTTCCCGCAGTCGGTGAATGGATTCGCCGTAGTGAGAGGGTGTGGGACAGTGCCCATTTCAGGCTCCAGCGGGCTGTGCGAACACAGGAGTTCCAAGCCAATCGCCGACGTCGTCCACACCCTCCCTACCAACCAGGACAGCGGGTCTGGCTCTCTACAAGGGACATCAAGTTACGGCTACCCAGCAGGAAGCTCAGTCCCAGGTACGTGGGTCCTTTCAAAATCATAAGGCAAATCAATGAAGTGACCTACCAGTTGGCGCTTCCTGCTAATTATCGTATTTCTCATTCATTCCATGTATCCCTGCTCAAACCGGTCCACCCGGAGGCTGACCCCGGCCAGGAGGCCCCAGAACCTCCCCCGCCACTGGACATTGACGGAAATCTGGCGTACAAGGTAAACATGTTACTGGACTCAAGGAGAAGAGGGGGTCAGCTCCAATATCTGGTGGACTGGGAAGGATACGGACCTGAGGAGAGATCTTGGGTTGCTGTCAAGGACATTCTCGACCCTACCCTCATCGAGGAGTTTCATCGAGCCAGGCCCGACCGACCAGCTCCCAGACCGCAGGGGCGCCCACGTCGAGCTCCAGGAGTCGCTCCTAGAGGGGGGGTTCTGTAACGCCACGCCAGCAGAGGGAGCCCTCGCCCGACTACTGACTCAGCTCCGCTCCCTCTGCGGCTACTTCCTGTTTGTGCTGTATTTCAATGAGTGCTCAGGCCATGCTTCTTTGCGAAGTATTGCCAGTTTACCTGCCTTACCAAGCGTTATTCCAAGTGACTTTCATGACTGCTATCCTGTGTATAACCCTGCCTGCCTTGATCACGTACATTCTCTGTCTTTGCCCTTTTGATCTGTTTTGAACTGATTGTTGTGTTACTAAACTGCCTGCTCTTATACTTCGTCGCCTGGATTTGCCCCTGTGTTTGTTGTTTGGATTGGATTGCTTATGTGTTGCCGACTCTCTGCTTGTTTACTCGTTGATGTCTTTGCCTAACCCCTTAAATAAACTTCTGCACATGGATTCTAACACCGCCTCAGCCTCCATGTTACACATGGGCATCCCTGCCTTATTGATCTTGTTGGTTGAAGACATTCTGTTAAAAGCCATTACATTTTATATGTGTTAAAATATCTGTATAAAAAAAATCTGAATCCATTTCCTAAAATTTTCCCCAAATCCAAACTCTTTAAGAACTGCAAATAAAAAATCATCCTCTACCCTGTCAAAAGCTTTCTCTAGATCTAAACCTATTAAAAAACCCTTTCTCTTTTTCTTTCATATAGTCTATTGTATCTCTTATACTTTTCACCACATCTGTTATGTTTTTTCCTTGCACCCTATAAGCCTGTGTCATTTTAATTATCTTGGGTAAAATTATTTTTAACCTATTTGCTAAAACTTTTGCTAGAATCTTCATATCTGTATTTAACATTGTTATTGGTCTAAAATTCTTTAGATCTTTTTTGTCCTCTTTTCCTTTTTATATCATTTTTATCATTCCTATTCTCATCTTTTCACTCAACAATTCTTGAATAAAAACCTCTTCATAGATCTCTTTTAAAATCGGTACTAAAATATCTTTAAATTCTTTATAAAATTAATTTGTTTTGCCATCTACACCTGGACTTTTTCTTGGCATTAATTGCTTAATAACCACCTCTATTTCTTCTTCTTGAATTTCTTCATCACAAAGTTTTTTGTCTTCTTCGGTTACCTTTGATTTGATCTGTTTTATAAAATATTCTTCTCTTCTTCATTTGTTCCTTGTTTTTTGAACATATCACTATAAAAATCCTTTACTGTTTTTAAAATCCCCTCAGTTTCTGTTTCTACTTTCCCCTCTTTATTTAATACCTCTTTTATTAATTCAGCTCTTTGCCTATTGCTTTCCAAATTAAAGAAGAACTGTGTAGATCTTTCTCCTTCTACTGCATATTTTGCTTTACTTCTTATTATTGCACCTTTGCATTTTTCTTCTTCTATTATTTTTAACTTATCTTGTAACCCTACAATTTCTTCAATATCTTCGTTTCCCTCACCCTCTGTCCCTTTTCTTAACTCTTTATCTAGCTTCTTTCTTATTTCATTTTCTTTTTGTTTTTTCACCTGGTATTCCCAGGCGGTCTCCCATCCAAGTACTAACCAGGCCCAACCCTGCTTTGCTTCCGAGTTCAGATGAGATTTTTTTTTTTTTTATTAAACACATCATCAACAATCATGACATTTATACATACAAATATTTAAAATATACAATATTTAAAAATCTCCTGGTAAGAAAACTTCAAAACCAGTCCAAGTTTGTACAACATATGGATTATTTTTTGTAATACATTTTTCAAAAACGTCCATCTTTTCATACATTTTGCAATAGTTATATATAACCATTATTTCCTCAGTCACAATCTGCTTGTACAACAAAACCAATGGAATTTCTTTTTTCTTTTGTTTCATAATATTTCTTCTTTTCCATATTGTATATCTTGCAAGAGTCAACATATAATTAAGAGCAAACACATTTTTAGTTTTCCCATTAAAACCAAAAAAAACAGTGTATCCCATTCTTCTAAAACAATGTTTTCATCATACAAAAAAGTACAGACCATTGTTTTGAACATCTTCATAAAATCACTTAACTTTTTACATTTTAAAAATAGGTGTAACACACCTTCCCTTTTTTCCAAACACACCTTACACAATTCATCTTGTGATACCCCAATCTTTTTAAAGAAGATCTCTGTCATTATGCAGTTGTGTCTTAACATAAAATCAAAGTTTTCCGATGCTGGACTTTTAAAATTTAATCTTACATTTTTCCATATATTGGAAGCATCGAAGTTTTCAAATATCTTTTCCCAAAATTCTGTTGATTTAGTTTTTTTAAACACAGCATTACACAAACATGTATAAAACATCTTGATAGGACAATCATTGATACTAATCTTATCTTCATCCATTTTTAAAAACACTTTGATTTTTCCATTTTCAGTTTCTTTTTCATTCTCTTCAATTGTTTTGATCCAGTGATCTGGTAATGCTAATCTTAACTTCTTGTATTGATCTTCAATTTTTTCTTTATCATCTACATCTTCTATTTCCTCCAGTGTATCAATTATTGCTTGAGTAGGTAAAAACCCAGGTTTTATTTCATATAAAATGTCTTCTACTTGTCTAAAACCAACTGCATACCAGTTCTCATAAAACATTTGTTTTTTGCTTTTATTGTTCTGATTTAAAAACAGGGGTTGCTGTAAATAAAGTTTTCTCCCTTCAATCTCAGTGTGTATGTTATCATAAAAACATTTCCATGTTCTCAACAACTCTTTATAAAACTCAGGAATATTCTCTATCATGCGGTCTTTAAATGCCATCCATAAAAAATCATCTCCTATTTGTCCACATTTATTAATAAAATAACTCATGATGCTTTTCCACGGAATATTGTCTTCATTTAAAAACTTCTTTAATGTTTTAATTCTCATACTTTTCATTCTTATCCATGGATCTATAAGTCCTAATCCTCCCTCATCCACCTTTCCAATGATAGTGTTATATGCAATTTTAGATGGTTTATCATCCCATAAAAACCTTAAAATCATAGTTTTTATTCTCTTATACACCCACGTAGGTAGACTAACAACACTTAAAACATACCACATCTTAGATAGAAAAAGAGAATTTAATACCAGTACTTTCCCTTTTAAAAACAATACTCTCTGCTTCCAAAAACATCATCTTTTCTCCATTTTATTTAGGAGTTCATCCCAAATTATTTCTCTAGTTTTGATTTCCTCATATCCCAGCGTAATGCCTAAGATCTTTATGTAATTGTTTTGTTCTTTAAATTCCCAATTTCCTTGTGGAGCTTCTGCTTTTCCCATCTTAATGTATTCCGTTTTTTCTTTATTTACTTTTGCTCCCGATCGTCGACAATATTTATCAAATATTTCCATAGCTTTCCCAACACTTTTAAAATCTTTTAAAAATAGAGTGGTATCATCAGCATACTGAAAAATCTTCTGTTCTGTTCTATTGGTTTCTATCATAAACCCTTTAATTTCCTTTTCTTCATTTATAGCTAAGCCTAATGGTTCAGCAACTAGTGTGTATAATAATGCTGATAAAGGACATCCTTGTCTTATAGATCTGGAAATCTCAATGTAGTCTGTTAAAAATCCATTTATTTTAAAACAACTAAAAATATCTGTATAAAAACATTTGATCCACTTAATGAAATTCTCACCAAAGCCAAATTTCTGGATTAAGTCAAATAAATAGCTGTGCTCAACTCTGTCAAAAGCTTTCTCTAGATCTATGCTGAATAAAAATCCTTCATCTTTTTTTTCTTTGATGTACCAGATTAAATCTCTTATACTTTTTATTGTGTCTGCTATATCTCTGCCTATTACACCATAAGCTTGATTAGTTGTGATAAGAGTGGGAACTACCTTTTTAAGTCTGTTTGCTAAAATCTTTGCTAATATTTTATAATCTGTATTAAGCATACTTAAAGGTCTATAATTTTGCAAATCATCTTTATCACCTTTATTTTTATAAATTATTTTAATCATTCCTTTCTTCATACTCTCACTCAACTCTCCTTTTTTAAAAATAGCAGTAAAAGATCTTTTAAAATTGGAATTAAAACATCTTTAAAAGTCTTATAAAACTCGGATGACAAACCATCTAAACCAGGGCTTTTCCCATTGCTTAATTGTGTTATAGCTTCATTTATCTCATCTTCAGTTATATCACTATCACACCGTTTTTTATCCTCTTCACTTACTTTAACCTTTATTTGATTCAATAAAAAATCCTTATCTTCTTCATGAACTCCTTCTCCCTTAAACAAAATTCCATAGAAATCTTTAACTGTTCTTAAAATACTTTCTTTATCTTTGACATTTTCCCCTTTTATTGAGACATTCTTTATCAAATCGGCTTTTTGTCGTGTTTTTTCTAAATCATAAAAGAACTTTGTACTTCTTTCTCCTTCCACTGTATTTTTCATCTTGCTTCTTATTCTAGCTCCCATACATTTTTCCTCTTCTACTTTTTTCAGTTTCTCTTCTAATATCACTATTCTCCTAATATCCATATTTCCTTCTGTTATCTTTTCCATTTCATTCTCCCATTCTTTGTTTAATTGTCTTTCTTTAGCTCGATTAGCTTTCTGCATTTTCTTTGAACATTCTATTGAAAATCTTTTGGCCTCTAATTTGACATTGTCCCACCACACACTTATTTCTTCATCATATAACTCATCATTTACACTATTAATAATATTTTCCATTTCAGTTTTATAAAAATCATTCTTTAAGAGCTCTGTATTAAACACCCATACACCTGGTCCTCTTTCAACTCCACTGAAATCCATCATTACATACAAAAATCATGGTCACTACAGCTAAAAATCTTGTAAAAAATCTTTGAAATAAAAGATTCTAATCTTCTTGTACATAAAACATAGTCTAATCTACTTTGTTTTAAAACTGTATTCACCCACTGCCTTCTTGAGTATTCTCTTTTGACTCTATTTCTCTCTCTCCATACATCTACATATTTATGTTTTTCAATCATGTATTTCAGCTCTTTTCTTCCAACATCTGCTCTATAAACCATATAATCATCTACATCTATCCTTTCTAAAACAGTATTAAAATCTCCTAAGACAATAACATTATTCCATCCACTCATTAAAACACTTAGGTCCTTAAAAAAAGTAACTCTTTCCAAGTCTTGATTTGGAGCATGGATGTTACATATTGTTATTTCTTCACCCTTATTTATTATTTTAATAGTTAAGATCCTTCCATAGTTATCTTTAAATAAAACATCAAATGAGCATCCTATTCCTCTTCTAATTAATATTGCCATGCCCTTTTTCTTATTTGGGTCATTATTATACAATATTTCCCCGTCCCAACATTTTTTAAACTCATTAATAATCGTTTCATTCCATCCAGTCTCTTGTATACATATTATATCACATTTTTCTGTTAATGCAATTACATTTTCAAACTTCACTTTAGATGACAGCCCTCTTACATTAATTGAAACCAAACATAAGTTGTTCATTAGAAATATAAAAGAAAACAAGCCATCCAAACAAAAGAAAATCCAAATTAAACAAGCCATCAATCATTTGTAGTCTTCTTTATCTAAAATCTTAGATCAGTTCTGTCAGTTTTTAGTTTTGCTTTTGCTTCTTTTCGTAATTTCTGTTTCTTAAGCACTTGCTGAATATTTATTTGTACAGTTTTTCTGCGTCTTCTGTTTATGCTGTCTATTGTTCTGTCTTTAGTCCCAATATTTATTTCATCATTATCATCATTGCTTACCTCTTCCTCAATTCTGCTTTCTGTATTTTCACCCGCTGCTCCTTGTTCTTTTTCCATGTCCTGTCCATCGTCTTTCATTAGATGTTGTGTCTCAGTCTCTACTGTATCTCCTTCATCCTCTTCACTCATAGCCTGCTCCTCTTCTTGTTCATTCAAACCATCCGGTGTTAATTCCTGTTCTTCATCCTCTCTTTCTTCATCGCTTGATTTCTCCGTTGGTTTATGCATTTCCATCACTCCAGTCTCTTCCTCATCCGATTCACATCTGCACCACAATGTTGTCTTTTTGCAGCCTTGGCACCGTGGGGCTTTACAGTCCCGCGCAAAATGCCCCTGCTCCAGACATTCTCTACACACAAATTGTGGGCAGTCTTTTTTTTCATGTTCAGTGCTTCCACATAATCTGCATGTTTTTATCTGCTGATCATGTATCACTCTAAAATATTTTGGTCCTTCCTCTGTATCAAATTTGACATTGTAAGGAAGAGTTGTGACTTCTTTTGGAAATTTCACTCTGATGAACCTTGTTCCGTCAGCCACAGTTGTTCCTGGATGATACCTTCTTCTTAGTGGGAGAATTGGAGAAACTCCCCAGTCCACAAGCTTTTGGATGATTTCACTATCTTGAATATAGTTGGGTAAATTTTCTTCATTGGGTGCATGAATATTATAAATTATGAAATGATCTTCTCCTTTTTCTAATTTCATCACCATGCTTTTCCCAACTTGCTTTGAACCATTTTAACACTTTCATTTTTCCAATTTGTTTCTTGCAAAACAATCACATCAGCTTCTTTACATAACACCAACATTTTTTCAAATTTCTCCACATTCAATAAACCTCTTGCATTCCACGATAAAATGTTAAAAAACATGATAAAAGATATTAAAATATTAAAACCAACCATTATTTTTGGTCTCCTCCTCTACCTCTGCATACCCACTTTTTTCACTCAACCAACAGCCCCTTCCATAAAAAGAAACACACATTAAAATCATGTTAAAATAAATAAAATGGTTAAAAAACATTATTTCTCATCATCTTCTTCCAGCCCTCTTAAAACTTCATACCTATTAACGTTTTTTACTCGCACCTTTGTCATCATCTTTTTTCTTGCACTGTCCACATTTGGTTTTACCTTTATTGTTCTTCTTCTTATTAGTCCTCTTTCCACTTTGTTCTTCTCTACATAATCTGCCCTTTGTTCTTCATCACTTTCCATTCCTTCAGCTTGATCAGTCTTACTTTGTTCATCGTTTTCCACCATATTTAAAAAGTTTTTAAAACTGTCAGTTATTTCCATTTGTGTCCACTGTTCTTGTTCTGATGTCTGTTTTTCTTCTTCTTCTTCTTCCCTTATAATGTTTGTTTCCTCCTCCATTACCTTTGTTGTTGATTCTTCTCCTTTATTGTTTCTTTCATGCACCTGTTCGTCTACTTGTTCTGCTCCTCCTCCTTCCTCTCCTTCCATCCAACATTCACACTTGTTTAAAAAAATTTTACATTCTGGGCATTTGACAGTATTACAATTCCTTGCAAAGTGTCCCCTTTCTTCACATTTGTAGCACTTAAAATCTGGGCAATCCATTAACAAGTGTTCAGGGCTCATGCACAGCCTACAGGTCTTCACTTGATGGCTGTGCATTACCCTGAAGTACTGCGGCCCTTCTGCTGTTTCCAGCTTTGTGCTGTATGGCAATGATGCCACCTCCTTAGGGAATCTCACTTTTAGGAACCTTGTTCCGTCCTCAATGTCAGTGCCAGTGTAAACCCTTCTTTTTATTTTTGATATGGGATAAACTCCCCATCCTTCTAATTTTTCTAAAATTTCTTTATCATCAAGATAGACGGGCAGGTGCATGAAAGAAACAACATAATCCCTGTTTTGCAGCTTTTTGATTTCACAGTTCACTCCCTTAATCAACAGTCCATCAAGCAATTCCTCACATGTTTCTTCCTTCTCCATAGTAAGTTCAAACTCCTTTCCTTGCCTTGGTCTCAAAGCCAGAATTTTCCCTTGACCACACTTCTCTGTCACTGCTTTAATGATGTCCACAGCTCTTACCTCATTGACTTCTTCTGTGTTCACTATTACCGTTGCTTCTTTTGAATACTTTCTTCCACCAAGTTGGTTTTTCCTTTGTCCAGCTCGTTGTTTGTTGTCCAGTCCATTGTCGTTAACCATTCTTGTTCCTCCGTCCAGTCCAGTTTCGTTTGCCATGAGAGTCTCTGCATCCAGTCCAGTTTCGTTTACCAAAAATCCGTCCATTTTATGCCCAGTAAAGTGCAAAAAAACAAAAACAACAAACCACCCTCCAGTCAGCGGGATGCTGCTGTCAGGTGGTTTAAAAAACAAAAACACAAAATCAAACTCTAACTCAGTCCACAAAAACAAACACAAAACAAAAATACTAAAATGGAGGAGAGCCTTTCTCTCCAAACTGCAGCCGATCACTTCCTGTATTGCTCACTAGTGTCCTCTAGTGTTCCCAGGGTGGTATGGCCGTAAGCGAGAGCAGTCGTCAAGAGTTGGCTATTTAAAAACAGGTGCAGTACCAGGAGCCGAGAGCAACTCAGCTTGCCTAGACACAGCAGCCACAGAAACAATGCCCTTGTCACCTCAATTGTTTCCCTGTATTTTTTTTTTTTTTTTTCAATTAATGTATTCATTTTTTTTTTGGCAAATGAAGGAATTCAAAAAGCTTACAACACCTGGTATTCCCAGGCGGTCTCCCATCCAAGTACTAACCAGGCCCAACCCTGCTTAGCTTCCGAGTTCAGATGAGATTTTTTTTTTTTTTTTCTTTATTTTATATCAAAAATTAAAAACAATTACATTCAGGTAATAATACATGTACATTATATAAAGCCATTTGAACATATATATTCCCACATAAAAAGTCTTTTTCAAATACATCAATCTTGTCATTCGTGTTACAATAATAGAAAAGAGCATTAAGCAGTACAGACATTTTTCTTTTAAACAATTTACACACAGATATTTTGCCATTATTCTGTTTAACAGCATTCCTTCTATTCCATATCACAATTCTTGCAACTGTTAAAATGAAATTAATGAACCTTGTATTTTTACCTTCTGTTTTACAACCAAATAAAAATAATGTTTCCCATTCCTCATCAACAACCTGTTTTTCAATCCCCATTTCATTTATCATTTCTTTAATTTTTCCAATAAAACATTTTAACTCTTTGCATTTGAAAAACAAATGTAGTATACCTTCATCTTCTTTATTACAAACTTTACATCTTGCATCATTTGCCAAACCTATTTTACACAATCTCATTTCACTTAATAAACAGTTTTGCCTTAAAATGTAATCAAAATTCTCTAAAATTGGACTTTTCCACCAAGCTCTCAGATTTTGCCATATTTCCTTTGTTTCTATATTGGGATATAATCTTTTCCAGTACTCTTCTGCTTTGGGTATAACAAACACGTCTTTACATAAACATGAATAAAACATTTTCAGTATACCATCTTTGAAAGCATATTGATTTTCTTTAAAGTTAATCACCATTCCTTCATCGCTGTGCATATCCAGATTATTTTCTATCATTTCTTTCCATTCTTTTGGTATATTGTTTTTCAAGTTATTCAATTGATTTTCAATAACTCCTTTAGTTTCGTTTTCATAGTTTTCTATTATTGCATCTTTTATTACTTGCACCTGTACATAACCAGGTATCACTTCATATAAGATATCTTTAATTTGCTTTATTCCTGCATCATACCATTTCTTATAAAAAATAGTGTAATTCCCTTTTTTAATGTAATCATTTAAAAACAGCGGTTGCTTTAAAATCTCTTCTTTACTAAATGTACAATCAATATGCTTTGCAACATGTCTTGATAACTTCTTTATAGAATTCTGGAATCCCATTCATCATATTCTCTTTGGGCTTCATCCATAATATATATTCTTGCATTTCCCCACATTTATTTAAAAAATATGTCATCGCATCTTTCCATACGTGTTTTTCTTCTTTCCAGTATTTATTTAGTTTTTATTCTTATGCTTTTCATTCTGATAAGTGGATCGATTAAACCTAACCCCCCTTCTTCTACTTTACCAATTATGGTATCATAAGCTATCTTGGAAGGTTTCCCGTCCCATATAAAATCTAATACAATAGCTTTTATCTTCTTATAAACACTCATTGGCAAACTCACTGTACCTAAAACATACCACATTTTTGATAAAAATAAGGAATTTAAAACTAAAACTTTCCCCTTTAAAAACAAACCTCTTAATTTCCAGAAATGTAATCTTTTTTCCATTCCTTTTAGAACTTCCTCCCACACTAAATCCCTTGTTTCATTTTCATTTTCACCAACCCTTATACCTAAAATCTTCATATTGGTTTTCTCCTCTTTAAATTGGATTTTTTCGGGAAAACCTTTGTTTTTCCTATTCTCATGTATTTCGTTTTTTCCTTATTAATTTTTGCTCCTGTTCCTTTACAATATCTGTTTAAAATTTCCTCTGCTTTTTCAATAATTTTAATATCTTTTACTATTAAAGTGGTATCATCAGCATATTGAAATATTTTTTGTTCTGACTCTGTTCCTTTTATACATAATCCTCGTATTTGCTTTTCATTATCAATTGCTAACCCCAATGTTTCAGATACAAGTGTGTATAGTAGTGCTGACATTGGACACCCTTGTCTTATCGATCTTGTTACTTTAAAATCTTTAGTTAAAAAACCATTTACTTTTATACAGCTTGTTATATCTGCATATAAACATTTTATCCATTGTAAATATCTTTTTCCAAAACCAAATCTCTCCATTACATTCATCATATATTTGTGTTCCACTCTATCAAAAGCTGAATCCAAATCTACACTAATTATATATCCTGTTTCTTTTTCCTCTCTCATATACCAGATTATGTCTCTTATATTGTTTATGACATCCGTTATGTCTCTTTTTAGAACCGCATATGCTTGATTTGTTTGGATTATGTTTGGTACAACTACTTTCAATCTGTTAGCTAAGACTTTCGCTAAAATTTTATAGTCTGTGTTCAACATACTTAAGGGTCGATAATTTTTTAAGTCTTCCTTGTCTCCATTTCTTTTATAAATCATTTTAACCATTCCTTTTTTCATACTATTAGTTAACTCCCCTTTTTCATAAATATCACTGTATATTCTATTTAAAATAGGACTTAAAACATTTTTAAAAACTTTTTTTTCAAACATTTCATCATTCACACTATTGATTATTATATTTTCTATTTCCATTTTATACATTTCTATTTTGAACAACTCAGTGTTGAGTATCCACACTCCTGGTCCTTTTTCAATCTCATTAAAATTCATCGTTATCCATAAAAAATCATGATCACTCTCACTATAGGTTTTGTAGAAAACTTTGTTGACATATTGTACTTCTTTCTTCTTACATAAAAACAAGTCAATTCTACTTTGCTTTAAAATCCTATTTACAATTTGTCTTCTTGAATATTCTCTTTCACACCATTTTGCTCTCTCCATACATCTACCAAATCACATTTCCTCATTAAATTCTGTAGTTCATTCCTTCCTCTGTCTGTTCTAAAATCCATTGAGTCATCTTTATCTATTCTTTGCATGGCAACATTAAAATCTCCTAAAATAAATATGTTTTCATTCTTATCTATTAACTTATCTATTTCCTTATAAAAGTTATATTTCTCCTTTTCCTCATTTGGTGCATGTATGTTGCATACTCTAAAACTTTTCCCATTATACATAACTTTTACAATTATAATTCTTCCGTCTGTGTCTTTATAGTCTAATTCTACTTTTTCAAAAATCCCTCTTTTTATCAAAATTGCTACCCCTCTTTTCTTTTCTATATCTCCATTACTAAATATTTCCCCATTCCACAATTTTCTCATCTCATTTTTAATCTCGTCTTCCCACTTTGTCTCTTGTAAACATAATATATCACACTTTTTTGTCAAACACGTTAATCTTTCAAACTTTTCACATTTTGACAATCCTCTTACATTCAGTGATACCACACATACATTACTCATTAGGATAATTATTGGATAAACCAATAACCACCATTCATTCTGAGTCACTGTCACTTAAACAAATGTTTCTTGCATCTCCTTTTTCAAATTTTTTTCCTTTCCATTCTTTCTTTAATCTCTTCTCTTCTCATTTTCTGCCGTTGTAGAACCAGTTCAATGTTTAAGCCACTTTTAGATCTTAATTTTAAATACCAGGGTGGTATGGCCATAAGCGAGAGCAGACGTCAAGAGTTGGCTATTTGAAAAGAGGCGCAGCACCAGGAGCCGAGCGCAGCTCAGCTTGCATTGACACAGCACCGACAGAAACAACGCCCTTGTCCCCTCAATTGTTTACCTGTGTTTTTTTTGTCCCACCCCTCCCAAATAAGATGAATGTGAGAAAAGACACCAGCAGCAGACCTGTGACACGGGGAAGTGTATTAGATGCCAAATGAAGGAACTCAAAGAGCTTACAGCACCTGGTATTCCCAGGCGGTCTCCCATCCAAGTACTAACCAGACCGACAGAAACAAAGCCCTTGACCCCTCAATAGTTTACCTGTTTTTTTTTTTTTTTTTCGGTTTCTGCTCCAGGGCACCGACAGCTCTTGCTAGGTTAAACCAGCCAAGTCAGGGTACTCACTTCCCCCGAATAGAATCAGGGGAAGTGGGTACAATGACTTAGCTGGTTCCAGAGATCAGAGAGGAATTCAGAGTTTTGTTTTGTTTTTTTCGTATTTTGGGAAAGGTATCAGCTGCCAAATGAAGGAATTCAAAAAGCTTTAAGCACCTGGTAATCCCAGGGGGTCTCTCATTCAAGAACTAACCGGGAATCAAACCCAGTCCACAGCAATGAGAGCACTGAATCCTAACCACTAGACCACCAGGGATGGGAGAGCAGATACTTGCCCTCAAGCCTTGCTGTGGGTCTCCACACAAGTATGCTGCAGCTGCTCTGACAAAAATAAATCCAATGCTTGTAACCTCCTCCTGGAGAGGAGAAAGTCTCAGACCCTGGATCACAGTTCTTCTATGGAGGGACTGTCACATGCTCCTATCGACACCACAACTTGCCATAATAACAAAGCACAGCATGCGTTGAATGAACTCCGTATTGACAGAGCTGTGTCCTTATTACAAGCAACAAGCTAATGATGAAAAGATAAGGAGATAGGGCCAGTGGTGCAGTGGATAATGTGTCTGACTATGGATCAGAAGACTCTAGATTTGACTCCTGGCTTGCTTGTTTTGGTCTTTTTGCTTTGCCGACAGCCAGTGCACTGCGGTCGCCTTTCGCCCCCCACTGGAGCTGTTCAGTTCCACTCTGGAGTGAGTCAAGTTTAAGTGGCCGCAATCACAGAGGCCGTGGGGTGCTCTCCTGGTTTCAAAGGATGCCCCAACTGCAGTTTTTTAATAACATCTACTACAGCTACACCAACCGTAAACCCAGCCTACTTGTTGCAAAAGTCCATACAACTTAGAGGTCACCCATCAAACTTGCAGCGTAATCTCTTCCACTTTTAATTCTCTGAGCTGCAGCAATACCTAAGTGCTCTGATAAAACATGAATAAAAAACTATGGCTTTTAACCTCCTCTTGGAGAGAAGAGAGTCTCCGATCCTGGATCTCAGGTCTTCTATGGAGGGACTGTCAGGAATCCTGGAAGAGCATCTCATCCACACAACGTCTTGCCATAAAACAAAGCAGAATGTGTGGTGACGGTACTCCAGATTGACAGAGCCTTGTCCTTGTTTCAAACGCTAACAAGGTGCTGAACAGAGTGCCAGTGGCACAAAGGATAATGCTTATGACTATGGATCAGAGGATTCTAGCTTACGGAAACCATGAGACTGTGTATGAGAGAGTGCGTAAATGTATGATTGGTACTTGTGCAAGAGGGGCAGTGAAGTGGGCTTTTTGCCCTTTCGTTCCTGTACAGTTCGCATATATCTTCATCGCTAGAGCTCAAATGTTGACAAAATAAGCAAACAGGACCAGTGGTGCAATGGATAATGTGACTGACTACGGATCAGAAGGTTGTAAGTTCGACTTCTGGCTGGCTCGCTTTGGTCTTTTTGCTTTGCTGTCAGCCAGTGCACTGCGGTCGCCTTTCCCCCCGCTGGACCGGTTCAGTTCCACTCTGGAGTGAATCAAGTTTCTGCGGCCGCCAGCAAAGAGCCCGTGGAGTGCTCCCCTGGTTTCAAAGGCTGCCCCAACTGCTGATTTTTATTAACGTCTTCTACAGCCTACAACTTAGAAGTCACCCAGCCAACTTGCAGCGTAATCTCTTCCACTTGTAAGTCTCTGAGCTGCAGCAAAACCTAAGTGCTCTGATAAAACATGCATAAAAGAAACTATGGCTTTTAACCCCCTCTTGGAGAGAAGAGAGTCTCCGATCCTGGATCTCAGGTCTTCTATGGAGGGACTGTCAGGAATCTTGGAAGAGCATCTCATCCACACAACGTCTTGCCATAAAACAAAGCAGAATGTGTGGTGACGGTACTCCAGATTGACAGAGCCTTGTCCTTGTTTCAAACAATGTGCTAACAAGGTGCTAACAAGGTGCTGAACGGAGTGCCAGTGGCACAAAGGATAACGCTTATGACTATGGATCAAAGGATTCTAGCTTAGCAATCGTAAACCCCGCCTACTTGCTGCAAAAGTCCCTACCAGGCCCAACCCTGTCTTTCTTCCGAGTTCAGATGAGATCAGGCATTGCCAGAGTGGTATGGCCGTACGCGAGAGCAGCCGTCAAGAGTTAGCTATTTAAAAATAGGCGCAGCACCAGGAGCCGAGCGCAGCTCAGCTTGCTTTGACACAGCACCGACAGAAACAAGGCCCTTGTCCCCTCAATTGTTTACCTGTTTTTTGTTTTTTTTCTGTTTCTGCTCCGGGGCACCAACAGCTCTTGCTAAGTTAAACCAGCCAAGTCACTGTACCCACTTTCCCCCGAATGGAATCAGGGGAAGTGGGTACACTGACTTGGCTGGTTCCAGAGTTCAGAGAGGAATTCAGAGGTTTTTTTTTATATTTTGGGAAGTGTATTAGCTGCCAAATAAAGGAATTTAAAAAGCTTACAGCACCTGGTATTCCCAGGCGGTCTCCCATCCAAGTACCAACCAGGCCCAACCCTGCTTTGCTTCCGAGTTCAGATGAGATATATATTTTTTTTTATTAAAATCAAATATTTACATTTTTACAAAGAAATGATCACATCACACAAAAATCACATGATACTTACAACACTCATTATTAGACTTCATATTTTTCCCATAACCAACTTAAAATGTTGTCCTTGTATTCAACCATTACGTTCCCTTTTACCATTATTTCTATAAATACATCCTCCTTTTCTTGTACTATAAAATAGTTGAATATCAATTTTACAGCCATCTCCATTCTGTTTTTAAACATACGCCATATATCCACTCTCTTCCCATCATGTTTAGCCATATTTCTCCTTATCCAAATCACATACTTAGCAATTGTTATACATAGATTAAAAGCATACATACCACATTCATTTTGACCAAATAAATATTTTTTTTTCCCAGTTCTTTTGTTCATCCACATATATGTCCCCTATTAACGATTTAGCAATTTTCTTAAATTTTTCCATAATTCCTCCAACTTTTCACAATAGAAGAACAAATGTAATAAACCTTCCCCTTCCTTCATAAACACCTTACATATTATATCTTGTTCAATTCCCATTTTACACAATCTCATTTCTGTTAATATGCAATTATGTCTCAATAAATAATTACAATTTTCTAAAATTGGTTCCATATATTTCATTCTGACATTTGCCCATATTTATTTTTCATTTAAATCCTCATATCTTTCCTTCCAGTAGTTGAATGCTATAGGTCTTATAAAAGCCTTTGATCTAAAAACAACATAAAAACTCTTAACTGTACATAAGCTCATATTGATCTTTTCTCCATTTTTCTTCTTAAAATAGACCTCTGGTAATTCTTCCTTATCCCGCAACTCTTTTTTTTTTTTCAATTATTTCAATCCAATCTTTTGGTATTGCTTTTTTCAAATCATGATATTGTCTTTGTAATTTTATTTTAGAAAGAACTGAAGTTTTTGCCAAGACTGCCCTCATAAGTGGCAGCTCCCATATGGTCTAGCGGTCAGGATTCCTGGTTTTCACCCAGGCGGCCTGGGTTCGACTCCCGGTCTGGGAAGCCTTGAGTATTTCTGCCACTGCCCTTTTTTTCCAGCAGTCGGACTGCAGCAACTTTAAGGAGGTGGGCTTGTGTGGGACTCTCATAAGCCTTCGATAGCTCAGTTGGTAGAGCGGAGGACTGTAGGTGTGTTGTTGGCAATCCTTAGGTCGCTGGTTCGACTCCGGCTCGAAGGAGGTCTTTTGCCCTTTCATGCCTGTGCAGTTCGCATATATTTTCATAGCTCAAAAGTAAGTTCCCTGACCGGGAATCGAACCCGGGCCGCGGCGGTGAGAGCGCCGAATCCTAACCACTAGACCACCAGGGAAGGTCTTGCAGAAGCTTGCCCTCAAGTCTAGCTGTGGGCCTCCATGCAAGTATGCTGCAGCTGCTCTGACAAAAATAAATCTAATGCTTGTAACCTCCTCCTGGAGAGGAGAAAGTCTCAGACCCTGGATCACAGTTCTTCTAGGGAGGGACTGTCACATGCACTGTAAGAGCATCCTATCGACACCACAACTTGCCATAATAACGAAGGACAGCATGTGTTGAACGAACTCCGTGTTGAATGAACTCTGTGTTGACTGAGCTGTGTCCTTATCACAAGCAACAAGATAAAGATGAAAAGATAAGCAGACAGGGCCAGTGGCGCAATGGATAACGCGTCTGACTACGGATCAGAAGATTCTAGGTTCGACTCCTGGCTGGCTCGCTCTGGTCTTTTTGCTTTGATGTCAGCCAGTGCACTGCAGTCACCTTTCGCCCCCACTGGAACTGTTCAGGTCCACTCTGGAGTGTGTTGAGTTTAAGGGGCCGCAATCACAGAGGCCGTGGGGTGTTCCCCTGGTTTCAAAGGCTGCCCCAACCGCTAGATTTTTATTAACGTCTACTACAGCTACACCAATCGTAAACCCAGCCTACTTGTTGCAAAAGTCCCTACCACTTAGAAGTCACCCAGCCAACTTGCAGCGTAATCTCTTCCACTTGTAAGTCTCTGAGCTGTATCAATACCTAAGTGCTCTGATAAAACATGCATAAAAGAAACTATGGCTTTTAACCTCCTCTTGGAGAGAAGAGAGTCTCCGACCCTGGATCTCAGGGGTTCTATGGAGGGACTGTCAGGAATCGGTCTAAGCTGTCTAAGGCGCTGCGTTCAGGTCGCAGTCTTCCCTGGAGGCGTGGGTTTGAATCCCACTTCTGACAAACCAAATCTTTGGCTGTGCGTTCAGGCTCAAGTATTTAACTCTCTTGCGCCATGTCCGAGTGATACAGTAACACTGACAAAGCGCCGCATCAATCTCTTTGCGTCACAGTTTACAAAGCATAGCAGTGGCCCTGGCAACCTTAATGGGCACTGTAGACTGCAAGTTTTGAGGCATTTGCGTAACATCAAGGCATTGTCTACAGCAACTCGGAAAAGCATGTGAACAAAACAATGGACATGGGCTTTAATGCAAGTGCATCAAAAGAATTTCCTTGGAATGCCATGTAGAGGAATGTCCTGAGATGCCGTTTATTTTTAAGGCAATGGGATTCGCAGGGCTTTTCGGCTAATTCTCTTACAACGTCAAGTCATGACATTTGACTCTTTGTGGGAAAGAGAAGAAAAAAAGCAGTGTCAGTCAATCAACGCGTCTTTTTCAAGACGCTGTTCTGAATGTGCGTTTCTGGATGCGGTAGTTCCTATCTCCGGATGATGGGCACGAGTATCGCATCACAGGTCTGGGGGTCCAGCATGTCGATGCAGTGCCCGCGGACAGCTCATGCTCTCACTGTGAGGACGTGGCTGTTGCACAGCTGAGATCTCAGGCTCAAGTATTTAACCCTCTGGCGCCATGTCCGAGTGATACAGTAACACTGACAAAGTGGCGCATCAATCTCTTTGCGCCACAATTTACGCAGCGTAGCAGTGGCCCTGGCAGCGTTAATGGGCACTGTAGACTGCAAGATTTAAGGCGATTGCGCAACATCAAGGCATTGTCCACAGCAGCTCGGAAAAGCATGTGTTCAAAACAATGGACGTGGGCTTTAAAGCAAGTGCACCGAAACGAGATCAAAAGAATTGTCTTGGTATGCCATGTAGTGGAATGCCCTGAGATGCCGTTTATTTTTAAGGCAATGGGATTCGCAGGGCTTTTCGACTAATCCTCTTACAACGTCAAGTCATGACATTTGACGGATGCACGTCAAACGTCAAGCGATAACGTGACAGGAATGGGAGCATCTTGCCATCATGGCTTCAGACTCAGAAGATGTTCTTGGAACGTCACGCCGCATGTCCTCCAGAGGAGCTGTAGCCTTTTTTGCCCCCGGGAAGCATAAATGGCACGGAAGGCAATAAAGTACGCCGCCCAGTCACCTAAGTGCTCCCGTGTGCCAAAAGGTACCACCTTGCCCCGTGTGAGGCTCGAACTCACGACCTTCAGATTATGAGACTGACACGCTGCCTACTGCGCCAACGAGGCGGACTGCTGGAGCTGGACAAGCTGTGAAACACCAGCTTTCATGTCATGGTGCTGCGATGTGGCTCCTAGGAGACAGCTCCGGCTAAGTGTGCGTGTCAGGATGGCCGAGTGGTCTAAGGCGCTGCGTTCAGGTCGCAGTCTCCCCTGGAGGCGTGGGTTCGAATCCCACTTCTGACAAACCAAATCTTTAGCTGTGCGTTCAGGCTCAAGTATTTAACTCTCTTGCGCCATGTCCAAGTGATACAGTAACACTGACAAAGCGCCGCATCAATCTCTTTGCGTCACAGTTTACAAAGCATAGCAGTGGCCCTGGCAACCTTAATGGGCACTGTAGACTGCAAGTTTTGAGGCATTTGCGTAACATCAAGGCATTGTCTACAGCAACTCGGAAAAGCATGTGAACAAAACAATGGACATGGGCTTTAATGCAAGTGCATCGAAAGGGCATCAAAAGAATTTCCTTGGAATGCCATGTAGAGGAATGTCCTGAGATGCCGTTTATTTTTAAGGCAATGGGATTCGCAGGGCTTTTCGGCTAATTCTCTTACAACGTCAAGTCATGACATTTGACTCTTTGTGGGAAAGAGAAGAAAAAAAGCCGTGTCAGTCAATCAACGCGTCTTTTTCAAGACGCTGTTCTGAATGTGCGTTTCTGGATGCGGTAGTTCCTATTTCCGGATGATGGGCACGAGTATCGCATCACAGGTCTGGGGGTCCAGCATGTCGATGCAGTGCCCGCGGACAGCTCATGCTCTCACTGTGAGGACGTGGCTGTTGCACAGCTGAGATCTCAGGCTCAAGTATTTAACCCTCTGGCGCCATGTCCGAGTGATACAGTAACACTGACAAAGTGCCGCATCAATCTCTTTGCGCCACAATTTACACAGCGTAGCAGTGGCCCTGGCAGCGTTAATGGGCACTGTAGACTGCAAGATTTGAGGCGATTGCTCAACATCAAGGCATGGTCCACAGCAACTCGGAAACGCATGTGTTCAAAACAATGGACGTGGGCTTTAAAGCAAGTGCACCGAAACGGGATCAAAAGAATTGTCTTGGTATGCCATGTAGTGGAATGTCCTGAGATGCCGTTTATTTTTAATTCAATGGTATTCGCAGGGCTTTTCGGCTAATCCTCTTACAATGTCAAGTCATGACATTTGACGGATGCACTTCAAACGTCAAGTGATAACGTGACAGGAATGGGAGCATCTTGCCATCATGGCTTCAGACTCAGGAGATGTTCTTGGAACGTCACGCCGCATGCCCTCCAGAGGAGCTGTAGCCTTTTTTGCCCCCGGGAAGCATAAATGGCACGGAAGGCAATAAAGTACGACGCCCAGTCACCTAAGTGCTCCCGTGTGCCAAAATGTACCACCTTGGCCCGTGTGAGGCTCGAACTCACGACCTTCAGATTATGAGACTGACGCGCTGCCTACTGCGCCAACGAGGCGGACTGCTGGAGCTGGACAAGCTGTGAAACACCAGCTTCCATGTCATGGTGCTGCGATGTGGCTCCTAGGAGACAGCTCCGGCTAAGTGTGCGTGTCAGGATGGCCGAGTGGTCTAAGGCGCTGCGTTCAGGTCGCAGTCTCCACTGGAGGCGTGGGTTCGAATCCCACTTCTGACAAACCAAATCTTTGGCTGTGCGTTCAGGCTCAAGTATTTAACTCTCTTGCGCCATGTCCGAGTGATACAGTAACACTGACAAAGCGCCGCATCAATCTCTTTGCGTCACAGTTTACAAAGCATAGCAGTGGCCCTGGCAACCTTAATGGGCACTGTAGACTGCAAGTTTTGAGGCATTTGCGTAACATCAAGGCATTGTCTACAGCAACTCGGAAAAGCATGTGAACAAAACAATGGACATGGGCTTTAATGCAAGTGCATCGAAAGGGGATCAAAAGAATTGTCTTGGTATGCCATGTAGTGGAATGTCCTGAGATGCCATTTATTTTTAATTCAATGGGATTCGCAGGGCTTTTCGGCTAATCCTCTTACAAGGTCAAGTCATGACATTTGACGGATGCATGTCAAACGTCAAGCGATAACGTGACAGGAATGGGAGCATCTTGCCATCATGGCTTCAGACTCAGAAGATGTTCTTGGAACGTCACGCCGCATGCCCTCCAGAGGAGCTGTAGCCTTTTTTGCCCCCGGGAAGCATAAATGGCACGGAAGGCAATAAAGTACGCCGCCCAGTCACCTAAGTGCTCCCGTGTGCCAAAAGGTACCACCTTGCCCCGTGTGAGGCTCGAACTCACGACCTTCAGATTATGAGACTGACGCGCTGCCTACTGCGCCAACGAGGCGGACTGCTGGAGCTGGACAAGCTGTGAAACACCAGCTTCCATGTCATGGTGCTGCGATGTGGCTCCTAGGAGACAGCTCCAGCTTAGTGTGCGTGTCAGGATGGCTGAGTGGTCTAAGGCGCTGCGTTCAGGTCGCAGTCTCCCCTGGAGGCGTGGGTTCGAATCCCACTTCTGACAAACCAAATCTTTGGCTGTGCGTTCAGGCTCAAGTATTTAACTCTCTTGCGCCATGTCCGAGTGATACAGTAACACTGACAAAGCGCCGCATCAATCTCTTTGCGTCACAGTTTACAAAGCATAGCAGTGGCCCTGGCAACCTTAATGGGCACTGTAGACTGCAAGTTTTGAGGCATTTGCGTAACATCAAGGCATTGTCTACAGCAACTCGGAAAAGCATGTGAACAAAACAATGGACATGGGCTTTAATGCAAGTGCATCGAAAGGGCATCAAAAGAATTTCCTTGGAATGCCATGTAGTGGAATGTCCTGAGATGCCGTTTATTTTTAAGGCAATGGGATTCGCAGGGCTTTTCGGCTAATTCTCTTACAACGTCAAGTCATAACATTTGACTCTTTGTGGGAAAGAGAAGAAAAAAAGCCGTGTCAGTCAATCAACGCGTCTTTTTCAAGACGCTGTTCTGAATGTGCGTTTCTGGATGCGGTAGTTCCTATCTCCGGATGATGGGCACGAGTATCGCATCACAGGTCTGGGGGTCCAGCATGTCGATGCAGTGCCCGCGGACAGCTCATGCTCTCACTGTGAGGACGTGGCTGTTGCACAGCTGAGATCTCAGGCTCAAGTATTTAACCCTCTGGCGCCATGTCCGAGTGATACAGTAACACTGACAAAGTGCCGCATCAATCTCTTTGCGCCACAATTTACGCAGCGTAGCAGTGGCCCTGGCAGCGTTAATGGGCACTGTAGACTGCAAGATTTGAGGCGATTGCGCAACTTCAAGGCATTGTCCACAGCAGCTCGGAAAAGCATGTGTTCAAAACAATGGACGTGGGCTTTAAAGCAAGTGCACCGAAACGGGATCAAAAGAATTGTCTTGGTATGCCATGTAGTGGAATGTCCTGAGATGCCGTTTATTTTTAATTCAATGGTATTCGCAGGGCTTTTCGGCTAATCCTCTTACAACGTCAAGTCATGACATTTGACGGATCCACGTCAAACGTCAAGCGATAAAGTGACAGGAATGGGAGCATCTTGCCATCATGGCTTCAGACTCAGGAAATGTTATTGGAACGTCACGCCGCATGCCCGCGAGGGGAGCTGTAGCCTTTTTGCCCCCGGGAAGCATAAACGGCACGGAAGGTAATAAAGTACACTGCCGTTTATTTTTAATTCAATGGGATTCGCAGGGCTTTTCGGCTAATCCTCTTACAACGTCAAGTCATGACATTTGATGGATTCACGTCAAAAAAGCATCTTGCCATCTTTGCTTCAGACTCAGGAGATGTTAAACATTTACTTACCTTACAGCACTTACCTTTTACCTCACAAATTAAGAGATTTGACAAGATACTTAGTTTGCAGATGGTAACCAAGTCAGCCGCTGTGTGTTATGATGAAAATACGTTAGCATACTGTTATACATTAATAGCTTACTTATGTTAACACAAACGTGACAAGACATGACCATACATACAAAATCATAAAAATTTGTATTATTTACTTACCTTCCATAACATAGAGGCTGCGTGGCTACAGGACCTTCCTAAACCAGCTATGCACGAACATCCTGTAGTCTCCACTGATCCCTGCTTACTAAGTAGCAACCACGCTGAGTGGCATGGACTGCTCGACTGGCTGGGGTGCACATTTGGTTTTAAAAAGGGTCACCCTCGCTGTGTAATAGAACACGACCCACTTTCCCACTATGCAAATATTGGTAGGCTTCGGTACTTTTATAATTTTTCATAGACGCTCCATATACTCATTGTGACAGGACAAAGTAATTAAAAATATCCCCGTAAGTTACCTCTGGCCACTTTTTCATGTCGTCTACCTACATTAACGGTGAAGATGGATGGGGCAATATGAGACCATCTGATCGTTGTACCGAGGTTTCACCGTACTCCCAGCTCAAAACATTAACTGAACTAACATTAAATGCCATTTTTCTAACTATACACTATGTAAAAACTTCTGAAACTATCATCTGATGTACTGTGTCAGCGTACCGTTGGATGACAAAATGCGGAAGAGCGAAGAATTAAAAGTGGGCGGGGCGGAATAAGGTGAATATGCTTGGTTTGTTTTAATTATGCTTGGCATCACTTCCTTTAGTCTGTTAGCTAAAACTTTTGCTAAAATCTTCAAATCAGTGTTGAGCATTGTTATAGGTCTATAATTTTTTTAATCTACTTTATCCCCCTTTCCTTTGTATATCATCTTCATTAAGCCCATCCCCATTCTTTTATTTACCCCACCAATCTCAAAAATCTCATCATTTACTTCCTTTAAAATACTAGATAAAATATCTTTAAAAACAATATAAAATTCACTTCCCAACCCATCAATTCCTGGACTTTTCTTTTTGTTCAATTCACTAATTGCTCTTTTTATTTCTTCCTCTCTTACCTCCTTGTCACATTCTCTTTTTTCTTCTACTCTTGATTTGATTAGCTTTAGCAATTCCCTTTTTTCTTTTTCTTTTACTCCCTCTGTGCAAAACAATTTCTCATAATATGATCTTATTTCTTCCAAAATCTCCTCATTTTGTTCTACTATGTTCCCATTTTTGCTCCTTATTTCTTTAATCATTTCTGCCTTCCCTCTTCTCTTCTCTAGATCAAAGAAACATCTAGTGCACTTTTCCCCCTCCACTGTAAATTTGGCTTTGCTTCTTAACCTTGCACCTTCAAATTTCTCCTCCTCCATTTCTTTCAGTCTTCCTTCCAGTTCTTTTATCTTTTGTATATCTTTTCCATTCTCATTTTTCAATTCGTTTTCTAGTTTTTCTTTCAGCTCCTTTTCCTTATATTTTTTTACAATTTTGTAACTGTCTACAGTATTTTATTGTAAACTTTTTAACTAAATGTTTCACATTCTCCCACCACATTCTTTTGTCCTCATTATAAATTTCATTCCCTTTTTCCTTTTGAATAATTTCCTTTATACTCAAAACATAGTCTTCATTCTTTAAAACCGCTGTGTTTAAAACCCATACCCCTGGCCCTCTTTTCACATTACTCCAGTCTAGATTCATAAAAATTGGCTTATGGTCACTCAGACTTGTTTCTTCATATTTGATCTTGCTTATAAACCCTTCCACATTTCTTGTGCATAAAATAAAATCAATTCTTGTCTGACAAAAAAAATTCCCCACTAACTGTCTTCTTGAGTACTCTTTTGTCTGTTCATTCCTTTCTCTCCATATGTCAATTAAATTTATTTCCTCCATCAATATTTTCAGTTCTTTTCTTCCCTTATCCGTTTTAAAAACCATTCCCTCAGCCATTTCTAATTTACTAAAAACAGTGTTAAAATCCCCCATGATAATAACTCTTTCATGTTTCTTTAAATAATCTCTTAGTACATTAAAATACTCTTTCTTTCTGTTCTCCTCTGTTGGGGCATGAACGTTCACCATAATTACTTTTTTCTTCTCATACTCCATTTCACATATCATACACTTCCCCTCTTTGTCATTATAGATTGTTTTACATAAAACCCCACTGTTTTTCTTTTATTAAAATTGCAACTCCTCTCCCCAGCCTCCCATCCCCATTATTGTATAAAATCTCCCCACTCCACCTTTTTCTTATTTCCTTCATGTATTCTTCCTTCCAGTTTGTCTCTTGTAATAAAATCACATCTTCTCGTTTACACATTTCTTTCACTTTTTCAAATTTTCTGATGTCTAAAAGCCCTCTTGCATTAAAAGACACAATTCCTAAAACCATAAATAAGATAAAAACATTCATAAAAACCATCATCTCAGTCCATCTCTTCCAGGCCCTTTAGCAACTCATACTTATTTTCGCATTCGATTTCTTCATCTTTTAGCAGTTTTTTCCTAGCAGTCTCTAAATTAGGTTTTATCTTTATCGATCTTCTTCTTTTTGATGATTTCACCTGTGTCTCTTTGTTTCCCTCCTTTTGTAAATGTTCCTCTAACTCGGTTTGCTCCTCATTACTTTGTTCTTTTGTCTCCACTGTGTCCAATGCCTTTTGAAAACTGTCTGTCATGTCCATTTGTGTCCAAAATATGTCTTCCTGTTGTCCTTGTTGTAAGTCTTTATTATTCGAATTGCTCAATTCTGCTGCTTCCAAAACATTCCTTAAACTGTCAGTCATATCCATTTGTGTCCATGTTGTCCCTTCCTGTTCAGTGACTCTGTCCTTTCCATTAGCCTCATTCTCTTGTAGTTTTTCACTTTTAGATTCTGTTCTTCTGTCTTGTGTTGTTGTTTTGTCCTCTGACTGTATATTGTCTCCTTCATACATCTGTCTGTCTACCCGCTGCTCTACCTCCTCCTCCTCTTCCCCCATCCAACATTCACATTTATTTAAAACCTTATTACAATCCGGGCACTTCACCGCATCGCAATCCCTTGCAAAATGCCCCTTTTCCTCGCACTTATAACACTTAAAATCTGGACAGTCTTTCACCACATGATCTGGGCTCATGCACAGTCTGCAAGTTTTCACCTGATGGCTGTGCATCACCCTAAAGTATTGTGGTCCTTCTGCTGTCTCTATTCTTGTGCTGTACGGGAGGGACGCCACTTCTTTGGGGAATCTGGTTTTAACAAACCTCGTCCCATCTTCAATATCCGTGCCCGGATAAAACCTTCTTTTAATTTTTGAAATGGAACAAACTCCCCAATGATCCAATTAGTCTAAAATATCTATGTCAGCAACATAGACAGGCAGATGCATGAAGGAGACAACATAATCGCGGTTTTGTAGCCTCTTTACTGTACAGTTTATTCCTTTTATAGTCAATCCGTCTGTTAACACATCAGCATCTTCCTCTCTTTCAAGTGTTACTTCATACTCCTTGTTTTGTTTTGGTCTTACAGCCAAAATCTTTCCATCCCCAATCCTCTCTGTCACTGCTTTAATTAAATCCATTGCTCTCACCTCAGTTGTTTGTCCCATATCCACCGTTACAGTTGCTTCTTTTAGATAAATCCTTTTCCTTGCTTCCTTCTCCGATCGGTTTGTTTCTCGTTGTCGTCTGTCCAGTCCATTGTCATTTGCCTTCTCAAATCCGTCCGCCATTGCCAGGTCTGTCACCGTAGATCCGTCCATTTCCAAAAAAAATAGGAATAAAAAACACTCCTCCCGAACAGCTCACGCTGCTGGGAGGATAAACTAAACAAACTCAAAAAAACTTTAACAAAAATGTATTTAAGTCAAAAATAAAACTAAACAGAAGAAAATGTGGTGAGCCTCTCTCACCAACTGCAGCCAAACACTTCCTGGAATGTACCACTATCACACATGCACAGGGGGGTATGGCCGTAAGCGAGAGCAGCAGTCAAGAGTTGACTATTTAAAAATAGGCGCAGCACCAGGAGCCGAGTGCCGCTCAGCTTGCCTTGACACAGCACCGACAGAAACAATGCCCTTGGCCCCTCAATAGTTTACCTCTTTTTTAAAAAAATGTATTTGTTAATTTTTTTGCCAAATGAAGGAATTCAAAAAGCTTACAGCAACTGGTATTCCCAGGCGGTCTCCCATCCAAGTACTAACCAGGCCCAACCCTGCTTTGCTTCCGAGTTCAGATGAGATTTTTTTATTTTTTCTTTATTTTATATCAAAAATTAAAAACAATTACATTCAGGTAATAATACATGTACATTATATAAAGCCATTTGAACATATATATTCCCACATAAAAAGTCTTTTTCAAATACATCAATCTTGTCATTCGTGTTACAATAATAGAAAAGAGCATTAAGCAGTACAGACATTTTTCTTTTAAACAATTTACACACAGATATTTTGCCATTCTTCTGTTTAACAGCATTCCTTCTATTCCATATCACAATTCTTGCAACTGTTAAAATGAAATTAATGAACCTTGTATTTTTACCTTCTGTTTTACAACCAAATAAAAATAATGTTTCCCATTCCTCATCAACAACCTGTTTTTCAATCCCCATTTCATTTATCATTTCTTTAATTTTTCCAATAAAACATTTTAACTCTTTGCATTTGAAAAACAAATGTAGTATACCTTCATCTTCTTCATTACAAACTTTACATCTTGCATCATTTGCCAAACCTATTTTACACAATCTCATTTCACTTAATAAACAGTTTTGCCTTAAAATATAATCAAAATTCTCTAAAATTGGACTTTTCCACCAAGCTCTCAGATTTTGCCATATTTCCTTTGTTTCTATATTGGGATATAATCTTTTCCAGTACTCTTCTGCTTTGGGTATAACAAACACGTCTTTACATAAACATGAATAGAACATCTTCAGTATACCATCTTTGAAAGCATATTGATTTTCTTTAAAGTTAATCACCCTTCCTTCATCGCTGTGCATATCCAAATTATTTTCTATCATTTCTTTCCATTCTTTTGGTATATTGTTTTTCAAGTTATTCAATTGATTTTCAATAACTCCTTTAGTTTCGTTTTCATAGTTTTCTATTATTGCATCTTTTATTACTTGCACCTGTACATAACCAGGTATCACTTCATATAATATATCTTTAATTTGGTTTATTCCTGCATAATACCATTTCTTATAAAAAATAGTGTAATTCCCTTTTTTAATGTAATAATTTAAAAACAGCGGTTGCTTTAAAATCTCTTCTTTACTAAATGTACAATCAATATGCTTTCTAAAATCTCCCCATGCCTTGATAACTTCTTTATAGAATTCTGGAATCCCATTCATCATATTCTCTTTGGGCTTCATCCATAATATATATTCTTGCATTTCCCCACATTTATTTAAAAAATATGTCATCGCATCTTTCCATACGTGTTTTTCTTCTTTCCAGTATTTATTTACAGTTTTTATTCGTATGCTTTTCATTCTGATAAGTGGATCGATTAAACCGAACCCCCCTTCTTCTACTTTACCAATTATGGTATCATAAGCTATCTTGGAAGGTTTCCCGTCCCATATAAAATCTAAAACAATAGCTTTTATCTTCTTATATACACTCATTGGCAAACTCACTGTACCTAAAACATACCACATTTTTGATAAAAATTAGGAATTTAAAACTAAAACTTTCCCCTTTAAAAACAAACCTCTTCATTTCCAGAAATGTAATCTTTTTTCCATTCCTTTTAAAACTTCCTCCCACACTAAATCCCTTGTTTCATTTTCATTTTCACCAACCCTTATACCTAAAATCTTCATATTGGTTTTCTCCTCTTTAAATTGGATTTTTTCTGGTAAAACCTTTGTTTTTCCTATTCTCATGTATTTCGTTTTTTTCCTTATTAATTTTTGCTCCTGTTCCTTTACAATATCTGTTTAAAATTTCCTCTGCTTTTTCAATACTTTTAATATCTTTTAGTATTAAAGTGGTATCGTCAGCATATTGAAATATTTTTTGTTCTAACTCTGTTCCTTTTACACATAATCCTGGTATTTGCTTTTCATTATCAATTGCTAACCCCAATGTTTCAGATACAAGTGTGTATAGTAGTGCTGACATTGGACACCCTTGTCTTATCGATCTTGTTACTTTAAAATCTTTAGTTAAAAAACCATTTACTTTTATACAGCTTGTTATATCTGCATATAAACATTTTATCCATTGTAAATATCTTTTTCCAAAACCAAATCTCTCCATTACATTCATCATATATTTGTGTTCCACTCTATCAAAAGCTGAATCCAAATCTACACTAATTATATATCCTGTTTCTTTTTCCTCTCTCATATACCAGATTGTGTCTCTTATATTGTTTATGACATCCGTTATGTCTCTTTTTAGAACCGCATATGCTTGATTTGTTTGGATTATGTTTGGTACAACTACTTTCAATCTGTTAGCTAAGACTTTCGCTAAAATTTTATAGTCTGTGTTCAGCATACTTAAGGGTCGATAATTTTTTAAGTCTTCCTTGTCTCCATTTCTTTTATAAATCATTTTAACCATTCCTTTCTTCATACTATTAGTTAACTCCCCTTTTTCATAAATATCACTGTATATTATATTTAAAATAGGACTTAAAACATTTTTAAAAAACTTTATAAAACTCAACTGGTAGTCCATCTATTCCTGGACTTTTCCCATTTCTCAACTGATCAATAGCTGGTTCTATTTCTAAATCTGTTATCTCACTCTCGCACATTTCCTCGTCCTCTTTATTTATTTTTACTGTTATTTTATCTAATAAGAAATTTTCATCATTTAAAACTACTCCATTTTCTGTAAATAATTCCTTATAAAATCGTCTAGTTTCCTTTAAAATTCCCTCTTTGTCCTCTACAGTTTTCCCATCTTGTGTTTTTATACATTTGATTGTAGCTGCTCTCTGTCTTGTTTTTTCTAATTCATAAAAGTATTTTGTACTTCTTTCTCCTTCTACAATGTCTTTAGCTCTGCTTCTAATAATTACTCCCTTACACTTTTCTTCTTCGATTTTCTTCAGCTTTTCCTGTAATTCTATTATTTTGTCAACATTTATCCCATTTACTTTACTCATTTCTTCATCCCATTCTTTTCTAATTTGATTTTCCTTGAATTTTTTGGCCTTTTGTCTTTTTTCTGATATATTTATTGAGTATTCTTTTATTCTATTTTTCAGATTATCCCACCATAAACTTGTTTCTGTTTCAAACATTTCATCATTCACACTATTGATTATTATATTTTCTATTTCCATTTTATACATTTCTATTTTGAACAACTCAGTGTTGAGTATCCACACTCCTGGTCCTTTTCAATCTCATTAAAATTCATCGTTATCCATAAAAAATCATGATCACTCTCACTATAGGTTTTGTAGAAAACTTTGTTAACATATTGTACTTCTTTCTTCTTACATAAAAACAAGTCAATTCTACTTTGCTTTAAAATCCTATTTACAATTTGTCTTCTTGAATATTCTCTTTTCATACCATTTTGCTCTCTCCATACATCTACCAAATCACATTTCCTCATTAAATTCTGTAGTTCATTCCTTCCTCTGTCTGTTCTAAAATCCATTGAGTCATCTTTATCTATTCTTTGCATGGCAATATTAAAATCTCCTAAAATAAATATGTTTTCATTCTTATCTATTAACTTATCTATTTCCTTATAAAAGTTATATTTCTCCTTTTCCTCATTTGGTGCATGTATGTTGCATACTCTAAAACTTTTCCCATTATACATAACTTTTACAATTATAATTCTTCCGTCTGTGTCTTTATAGTCTAATTCTACTTTTTCAAAAATCCCTCTTTTTATCAAAATTGCTACCCCTCTTTTCTTTTCTATATCTCCATTACTAAATATTTCCCCATTCCACAATTTTCTCATTTCATTTTTAATCTCATCTTCCCACTTTGTCTCTTGTAAACATAATATATCACACTTTTTTTGTCAAACACGTTAATCTTTCGAACTTTTCACATTTTGACAATCCTCTTACATTCAGTGATACCACACATACATTACTCATTAGGATAATTATTGGATAAACCAATAACCACCATTCATTCTGAGTCACTGTCACTTAAACAAATGTTTCTTGCATCTCCTTTTTCAAATTTTTTCCTTTCCATTCTTTCTTTAATCTCTTCTCTTCTCATTTTCTGCCGTTGTAGAACCAGTTCAATGTTTAAGCCACTTTTAGATCTTGATTTTAAATCTTTTATCTTTTTACCTTTTTCTTTTTTTTCCAGTCCATAATTCCCCCTTTCAAAATCCATTCCTCTTACCTCATTTAGTGCTCTTGTTTCATTGTCCTCAGTCCTTTTCTTCTCCTGTCTCTCTTCATTGTTCAGTTCTATAGCGCCTTCATCATATTGTTCTTCATCAAATTGTCCATTATTTGGTTCTCCTTCCTCCTCGTCTGCTCCTTCTCCCAGTTCCATTCCTTTATCCTCTTCCTCATATCTGTCCTCTTCTGTATTGTTTTCTTCTCCAGTTTTGTCCTCCTTCCTTTCTGTTGCCGTATTATCAAGTGACACTTGTATTTCCATCCTTTCAATTTCCTCCTCTTTTTCACAGTTACATCTTGTTGATGCCCTCTCGCAGCCCTGGCACTGCGGAACTTCGCAGTCCCGCACATAATGCCCCTGCTGAAGACATCTTCTGCACGTGAAGTTTGGGCAGTCTTTCTTCTCATGCTCTGTACTGGAGCAAAGTCTGCACATTTTCAGTTGATTATCGTGTATCACTCTGAAATATTGTATGCCTTCTTCTGTCACAAAGCCAACATTGTATGGTAAAGATTTAACTTCTTTGGGAAATTTTACATTTACAAAGCGTGTTCCGTCTGCCACCATTGTTCCCGGATGATATTTTCTTCTTATAGGAAGTATAGGAGTTACTGCCCAATTACTCAGTTTTTGTTGTATCTCCTCATCCTGTATGTAACTGGGCAAGTTCAGAAAAGATACCATTTTTTCTGTTGCACACTATTGCACTTTTTCATCTCACATTCTTCTCCATTAATCATCAGTCCATTCATCAATATCTCGCATTCTTTTTCACTTTCCATTGTCAGCTCAAATTCATTGTTGTTTTTCCGTCTCAGTCCAAATAATTTGCCAATCCCGACTTTGTCTTCCACTGCTTTGATTATGTTATTTATAGTTGAGTTTTCAATTTCTCTTACCATCATTGTTAGTGTGGCTTCCTTCTTGTAGTCTCTTTGATATCTTGCTTGCTTCTTTAGTTTGTTCAGCATTTGTTGTTTCTGACTTGAATCATTCCTTTGTCCTTCAATATTCTTTTCGCTTTCAATACTTGCATTTGATTGTAGTTCTCCTTTCTTTTCTTGACCACCTCCTTTTCCTTCTTTTTTCTTTGAGACAACTGTTGCCCATGTCTCCTTGCTGTTTTCTCCATTATCTTCATTTAGAGTCCTTTCAATCCTATTTGTAGCATTTCCTTGTTCTCTGTTCCTTGTTCCGTTTGTGTCCTGTCCATTCTCTTTCTCCATTGTGTCCATTTTGTTGTTTTCTAACCCCAAAACAGTGTTACTGTTTGGGGTTAGTGAAAAAAATCTTTAACTGAAAAAACAATTAAAGTAAACTTTGTAATACAAAAACAAAAAATAAAAAACAAAACTGCCAAAATGGAAGAGCCTCTCTCTTCCTTCTGCCACCTCACACTTCCTGCTGTGCAACAACTGTAACTCACACTAGAGGGCGTGCTCAGGGTGGTATGGCCGTAAGCGAGAGCAGCCGTCAAGAGTTGGCTATTTAAAAATTAGGCGCAGCACCAGGAGCCGAGCGCCGCTCAGCTTGCCTTGACACAGCACCGACAGAAACAATGCCATTGACTCCTCAATAGTTTACCTCTTTTTTAAATTTATTTATTTATACATTTTTTTGCCAAATGAAGGAATTCAAAAAGCTTACAGCACCTGGTATTCCCAGGCGGTCTCCCATCCAAGTACTAACCAAGCACAGGGTCAACAGGGGTAGAGGACGGTGTACTAGCTCTTGTGCAACTTTTCCGTACAATCTCTGGGAAGCAGGAACAGCATAGCTCTCTAATCTAACACACTCAGCTAACTTCATGGGCACTCTTTCCACACAAGCTGATGATCTGAATTCAGAGCAACGTGCTCTCGCAGGGCACACCACATTGGACAGGCACCAAGTGATATGAAAAGAACAACGAGGTCTCTGACAAACAGACAGGCCTTCGACCAAACAGGGACTTGAACCCTGGACCCTCAGATTAAAAGTCTGATGCTCTACCGACTGAGCTATCCGGGCTCCTGTATGCGGAAGCACCTGTTTGCGAAGTTGGCCCTCTGCAAGCCCCTTGCCCCCCGACAACACTTTCTCATCACAGCACAGACCTGCGTCCTCTTAAAAAAAACAGATGCAGTCGTCCTCCAGGAAACGGCGTTTCAGAGCTGTGCCATGCCACTGCTGAGCTGCACCATGAAAGACCTTGAAGTCATTAGGTGTTACCAAAGCCATGGTCCAAAAGCATGGCCAAAAGCGCATTTCGCCTGGGCCTTTTGGAACTGTGCTAGCATCAGTCTTGAAAAGAGCTGTGCATAAAGCAACTCTCCAGAGGTAGATTGAGTGGGGAAAATGTGCCACAAAGGGACAGCCAAAAAGGACTGGGCGACTTGGAAAAAAAACTATCAAATCCCAATCTTGATGAGCCGTACAAGATGTTGCTGTCGATTTATTGAACGTTTCTCTAGGCAACATCAGAGTGTAGGGACTACAAAAAAAAGCTAAATTGCGACTAGTCGCTGGACTTGAATTATTCAATATGGGATTAAACGCAGGCCCGCAACCAAACGTTGCAAAAGCCACAGTTCCTCTCACAGAGAGAAAAAGCAAAAGCAGCTGGCTGTTCCGTAGTCGGTAGGGTTCGAACCTGCGCGGGGAGACCCCAATGGATTTCAAGTCCATCGCCTTAACCTCTCGGCCACGACTACGCATGGTGGCAGCCTGTTGACTTTTTCTGCTGAATGTGGGCAACATTGAACGCAGCACAGTTGGGGCATAAATGGCCTGAGGTTGTAAAAAGCGGCACAAGCATTGCTCGCAGTTAACAGGAACACGCTGCCGAGACCCGGATTCGAACCGGGGTTGCTGCGGCCACAACGCAGAGTACTGACCACAATACGATCACGGCACACCGCTCGCTCACCGATAAGCTCTGCAGCTGCCTGAACACTAAGGGACACTGGTTTGTTTGCGAGATTCAGAGGAGGACGGCATTTCCGTTAGGGGGCAATGAGCAAAAACAGCATGTGGACTTTGCGGAAATACCAACCGACGTAGTCGGCAGGGTTCAAACCTGCGCAGGGAGACCCCAATGGATTTCGAGTCCATCGCCTTAACCTCTCAGCCACGACCACACCAGGCCTTGACTCTTCCGCTCTGTTGGCCGGATGTGGGCAACACTAGATACAGTAGAGGTTAGGGTGAGAAATCCAGCCGTGGCCTGAGGTGACGAAAAACTCAGCCCAGCATGGCTTTCCGTAAACAGGTACGCGCTGCTGTGACCGGGATTCAAACTGGGATTTCTCTGGCCACAACACAGAGTACGAATCACTGTACGGTCGCGGCAAACCACTGTCGCTCACCCACAGCTGCCTGGTCACTAAGTGACAGGGGCTTGTTTGTGAGATGCAGAGGAGGATTGCAATTACGTATAGGAGGCTTGAAAGAAAAGAGAACAACAACATAAGTGGACGTGCAAAACAGCGTAGTCGGCAGGATTCGAACCTGCGCGGGGAAACACCAATGGATTTCTAGTCCATCGCCTTAACCTCTCGGCCACAACTACAGACGTCTGCTTTCTCTCTCCTGCTGAGGTGGCAACCAAGCACAGGGTCAAAGGGGGTACAGGAAGGTGCACTAGCTCTTGTGCAACTTTTCCGTAAAATCTCTGGGAAGCAGGGACAGCACAGCTCTCTAATCTAACACACTCAGCTAACTTCATGGGCACTCTTTCCACACAAGCTGATGATCTGAATTCAGAGCAACGTGCTCTCGCAGGCCACACCACAATGGACAGCCACTAAGTGATATGAAAATAACAACAAGGTCTCTGACAAACAGACAGGCCTTCGCCCGAACAGGGACTTGAACCCTGGACCCTCAAATTAAAAGTCTGATGCTCTACCGACTGAGCTATCCGGGCTCCTGTCTGCAGAAGCACCTGTTTGCGAAGTTGGCCCTCTGCAAGACCCTTGCCCCCCGACAACACTTTCTCATCACAGCACAGACCTATGGAAGTTAAATCCTGCCAATTTTAAATAAATCAAATAAACATTTGAAATGAAAATGAAAATCAGATTAACAATTTTATTTTAAAACACTGTTCGCAAAATATCTGCCAAAATTGAAATCGAAATGAAATTATTTAATTTTTATTTTCACTTTGACAACACATCGTCCCTGTCAAATTGATAATTAAAATAAAGTTTCCAATTTAAGATTTAATTTTCACTGCATTTCCGCGTCAAGACTGCCAATATTAAAATGAAAAGCCAAACTGAAAAACAAAATGCAAACACAATTTTTACAAAGCATGTTATTAATGTTCACGCTATAATAGTGACAAAATTCAAATTAAAATGTAAATTTAAGCTTTCCTTTTATTGACACTTTTTCATTTCAGTTTTCATTTACGATTTCATTTTCAACGTCAACCTGTATGCAAAGCCTATGGTAATTAGTGGGAGGGGCGTATTTAAGTGACGTCGAGTGTTTCCACAGCTCGAGGGGAGAAGCCGCAAAGCCGGGTTTTGACAGCGAGAGTTACTAACGTTACTGTTACGTTTATTAAAAGGAATAAAATGGAAAAAACGGTAAGCCAGCTTTTAAGAGAAGCAGCTGCTGCATTGGAACAGCAGGAGGAACGACGGACACAGGAAACACAACCATCAAATATTCGTCCCACAGCAGTCCCTCAGGAGTCGCGGGCTTCTTCAGCGAGAAGGGTGATCCTGCACAACTGGAGTGGCTGCACTGTCAGGACCGTACGTTTAGGACCGCATCTTTAGGACCCTAGTTTTTTGTGACATCGCCACCTGCCGGATTAGATCATAGACGCTCTAATAAGATGGACGACATGGATGGCAAGAATAATGTGAGTACCGATTTTCTTTTAGGTTTTATTTTAAACTGTAAAAGAAGGTGTTTATTTTGTACTGTTATTGTTTTATACTGTGCAAAGTTTATGCAAAAATGCCCGATTAGCCCGCACGATTTACCCCAGTTTCAAGGGTCTCGGACAAAAATTGTGGAAAGTTATGTTACGATATGCGACGATTTTTTTCCAGAAGAAAATCTAATAATATTGAGTGTGGAGAAGTTTACACAGGTAAAATGAGAGCTGCTAACTATTAATCAATTATTCCCACGAATTGGGAATACATTTTCTAATTGTATTAAATATTACAACGTTCTCAATTCGTGGCCATGGTTTAATGAAACTGTTGATTTAATGGCGTGTTGACTTAACGGCTAATCATTATAAAAAGTACGTTGATGTGTGAGATGTTTCAGATTTACCTATATTTTTCTGTAAAAGTGTGAAAACGTCTTCTACTCATTGTTTTATCACATTAGCCAAGTATAAATCAGGCCTTGACCATATAGAGTCTTATTATCATGTATTATGTCTACACATTAATATCTATGTTTATTGTGTAGGCACGTTAATGTCTATCTACCTGGCCAATATGAAGTGATGGCAATATAATTGAAAACAAACTATAGGAATATTTTCGCTGAGGTTATCTCAAACTGTTGGGTAACACTTTATAAAAACTGCATACTATAAATTATTAAGCATTAACAAATGGTTAACTTATTACTTTATTATTTGTTTAGCATTAAATCTACATTAATAGACATAGTTAAGCAGTTTATAAATACAGTTACAAATGCTAGCTGTATTCTTGAATTAATAGCACCTCTATGATGTGCTTGCTTGTTTTTTTGTATTTGTTAATTATTTGTTTCATTTCATTATTTTTGTTTAATTACAAAATTAAGTATTATTTAAGCAAATGAATGACAGTGATTAAAACAAAACAATAAAAAATAAAACTTTACAAAATCAAATAAAAAACAAATCTTTGCAGTCTAAAGATAAAATTACTGTACAGTTTAAACCACAGCATAACATTAAAAATGTTTTATCATATTGCGAAATAGTGATATTTTGATGTTTTATCAAATTTAATTTTTAAAATGTAATATTATTCTTACTTAAAAATAGCAAAGATTTTTTTTTCATTTGATACTGAGCCTTGTCATTTATAAGAGATCTACAAATCATAAATATTCCACACTTTAGATTAGGTCACAAAACTAAGAAGTTGAGCTAATACCAGATTTATTAATTAACAGAGTAACTATTACTCTATGCCTGAAAAATAAGATGTATACATGTTCATTAATCACTAAAGCACCAATTACTCTTAAATAACTGGTATGTAAATAATGCAATACTTCATTATTGAAAAAAGAATCGCATTATAAATAAAGAATACAGCATCTGCAGCTGTATTTAAACTACTTACTAATGTCTGTTATTGTAGATTTAATGCTTAGCAAGTGATGAACTAACTATTTGTTAATTCTTAAGAAATTATTCATAGTATGCAGCTATTTAATTACCAAATACACTAACTATTAGGCTCTCTCTTTTTCAAGATGCATATAACGATCCAACAAGGGAGATCCCTGCCTGAATTGAAGAGATGCTGTATGATACAGTACACATGCTGTATGATACAGTACACAGGCTGTACTGATATATTTTGACTGCATTCCTATAGGCTGTACTGATATATTTTGACTGCATTCCTATAGGCTATACTGATATATTTTGACTATGTTCCTATAGGCTATACTGGTGTATTTTGCCTGTGTTCTTATAGGCTGTACTGGTATATTTTGCCTACGTTCCTATAGACTGTACTGATATTCTCAGCCTGCGTTCTTATCCTTTTCTTTTTTTGTAGAAATCTTGCACAACAAATTGATCCTGGAAACTGGACTGAGAAGACTGGGCATGATGTTGCTGTGACTAAACAAATGGCTATTTCAAACAAATATAACTACAAGAGATAGACAGTGGCTTTCATCTGTATCTTTTTTTGTTACTTTTAGGGCTTGCCACGCCAGAGCTGTGGTAATGAATGTGGGGTTTTTATGCTTATGGTGAGGTCTAAGGTTTTAACTAAGTATAAACAAGCCTTTGTCAACACAGTGAATAAAAGCTTTTCCATCTTTTCTATTGCAGTATACCCTTTGCTCTGTGACCGGTGTGGCAATTGAATTCCAGGAGGTAAGTTTGTTTAAAGCAGCGATGTCCAAACGGTCCTGGAGGTCCGGTGTCCTGCAGATTTTAGCTCCAACTTGCCTCAACACACCTGTAAAGATGTTTCTAGAAAGCCTAGCAAGAGCTTGATTAGCTAGCCCAGGCGTGTTTGATTGTGGTTGGAACTAAAATTTGCATGACACTGGCCCTCCAGGACTAAGTTTGGACACCCCTGATTTAGAGAAAATGTTAGAAAAAAATTCTCACTTTAAGTGTTTGTTTGTATACTCTTCATCTTGAAGAAAATGGACACATCATGAATTATAAGACTTCAAAATAGAAGGGTATGGCACCTCTGTAACACTTTTGAAAAATTTCATGTGCTGTTTTCCATTTTATATATATATATATATATATATATATATATATATATATATATATATATATATATATATATTGGATGTTATCATATGTGTTTGCTGGATAATGTATAATAAAGTATAATGACTGTCATCGTCATCTTAAGATAAATAGGAAATATTTGCAATAGTTGTTTCATGCTATATGCAGCTGTAAGGTAATGTAGTGTAGGGAAAAGCTATGCAGTATTTTAGATTAATCTTGTTATTTTTAATCAGCGGTTTGCCTTCTGGACCGATGAGGCCAGAAACTTGCTCAAAGGAAAACTTCAGCCAGTGTACAGGGTGCCAAAAAAGTGTGCCATCTCTGAGGAAATCCCACTTCACATTCAGGCTGTTCCACAACAGAGGAAAAAAGAATTGTCGACTTTATTGTAAAGTTAAAGGGGTCTGAGGAGCATTTGACGGTACTTTACCGATCTTCACATTTATCCATCTTTGTCTTTAGTGTAATACGTTTCTCTAAATAATTGTTTTATACCATTGTTTGCCCATAGGGTGTACTCAACGGGAAGCCCTCTAAGTGGTTGCGTAAGCAAGCATCTTTCCAGGTGCCTGTCTACATAGACAGTGAGGAAGAGCAAGATATCCCTTTGCTTATCTTAAAGACGTACTGCACAGGACACCAACAAAACTGAGGTTTACAGATGAAGTGCAGCTTATCTGTGATGTTCTTTTTCCAGAGGTATGCCAGACCAAATAAAGCACTTACAAAATCTACTGTATATAAATTGCATGCTGGGTGTTACTCATTTATCGACCCATGTATAATGATATTTGCTGTTCAGTGGTGGTATATTAGTTCATTTAAATGAATCATTTTTTCATAGGCCATCAAACATGCTCTGGGGGTCTTGAGGGGTTTGTCTTTAGATGATGCTGAGCAGGTCTACCTTTCTGGCACAAAATATCATTACAAGTCAGAATATGATTTATTTTGACACAATGCTCAGAGAAACTTTTTGTTACTGATATTTACATTAACCCATCAGTGCTTGTTCTCTATTTCAGTGAAGTAGAATAATTTAGTCGAAAAATTGACAAAAAATCTAGGAAAGAAGGGAGACCATTCAATAGGTGGCTATTGCTCTTATATACCTAAAAATTTGCAGCTGGCAGTTGGGTGTCCTTTTTGGTTCTCCTAACAGTGCATAAGTTTAAACCAGAAATATATATTACAGTTAAACATGGTAAAATATATTTTTTATTACTTATAATAAATATTAATTTAAATTTAATTGCATAACAAATGGTTCAACTTTTTATTTGTTTATTTATTTATATTTATATATATATATATATATATAGATATAGATACATATATATATAGATTCTCTCTCCCTCTCTCATTCACAGGAGCTAAAGGAATGCTGCTTTTTGTGCTATTGTGGCTGTTGTGTGTGGATGTTTAAATAAATGTACATTCTTGAATAAATCCTCTGTCATGTCTCTCTACATCCTTTACAAACTGGTTTTAAATTAGTTACTGCATATGCTGATTATATTTGATTTCAATGTATTTGTCCTGGTACTGAGCTAATTAGTTTAATCCAAGGGGATTCATCCATATACAGTATTTTTCAAGAAATGCAAGTCTTTTAAGGCACTTATTTTTTTCATTTGTGTAAAGTTAAGAAACATTTTTAATTTCTTTTTTTATCTGTAAATTCATTTGTTTTAATTTAAAATTGTTACCCACAACAGGTGTTTCACACTTTAACTTCTGGTACGTTTTTCATCAAAAAGCACAATTTGAAAAAAAAGAAGCTCCTAAAAGTCTCCGCTATATCATCCAATCAGGTAGGTGGCGCTGGGAATCCAGTCCTGCAACTGATGTTTTCACTATATAATTAAATTCGGTAGGTGGCATTGTTAAATATGGTCCTAGAAATGCAGTTCACCGTGCCATCCAATCCAGTAGGTGGCGCTGCCGAAAAGAAATGCGGTCCTAGTAATGCAGTTTTACAATGTCATCCAATCCAATAGGTGGCGCTGCCGAAAAGAAATGCGGTCCTAGAAATGCAGTTTTACAATGTCATCCAATCCAGTAGGTGGCGATGTCACAAAAAACTAGGGTCCTAAAGATGCGGTCCTAAACGTACGGTCCTGAAAGTGCAGCCACTCCAGTTGTGCAGGATCATACTATTGATATTATCTGATGTACTTCGTTTAAAAGATCCTGCCTGCAAGCAGATTTCCCACTTTGGATACTCAACAGAGATGACATTGAGTCTGAACAGATCACTGGTTTGTATGGCTTGACTTCCTCTACCCATTGTAGTGCTATTATAATAGCCATCATTTCAGCAGAGTAAATGGAGAGGTGATTTGAGGTTTGTTTTTGTATTTTTGCTCTATATTTGGGAATGTATACTGCCGCTCCAGTTTTATCAGTTGATTCTTTTGATGCATCTGTATATATTTGTACTGTTTCATTATACATTATTTCTAAATACTGCTTAACATTTTAATTTTCTCTTTCTGACTTAATTACCTTCTTTATTTTCAGATTTATTACAGGAAAACAAAACAACCAAGGTGGAATTGTACTTCTATAGTTATTTTTACTACAAGAGATAGTACTGATCCCCATTTCTTCTGCCTCTTTGCTACTGCTCCATCCAAAGCTTCTACTATTACTGCGACCGTATTCCCAACATTCATTTAATACCATTTTTGTGGGGTGTGTAGCTGCTTGTTCTTTTAGATTTACCCAATATGTTAAAGAGAATTGTAATCTCCTGAGATTTAATGGCATCTCCCCTGTTTCAACTTGCATTGCTGGGATTGGAGAGGTTCTAAAAGCTCTGCAACATATTCGAAGTGCTTTGGCCTGCATCCTGTCAAGTTCAGCCAATATGGTTTTTGCTGCTGATTTATACACTACACTTCCTTAATCAAATACTGAACGAACTATGGCAATGTATATCTTTTTTCAAAGATGACCCTGTTACCCCCCAATTATATCCTGCCAAACATTTCAATTTATTAATTGCTTACTTACTTTAATTGCTTTCTTAAATTGTATCTATCATATTCTGAACGTGATTTTTGAAGGTAAGCTTACAGTCAAACCATACCCCTAGATATCTTATATCACTAGCTTGTTTAAGATGTTGTCCATATAGTTTAAGGTTTATTTATTTATTTATTTTTTTTTGGAAAAACAGATAAATTGAGTTTTTTCCACTGATAGATGAAATCCCCACTCCAATGACCATCTTTCAACCTGACTAATTTTCTGACTGCATTCTGTTCTGTAAGTTATCAATACTGCGGCCCCTTACCTATAATGCACCGTCATCTGCATATAGTTTTCTGTTTATCTTATGTTCCACTCCATCAAAAACATCATTTTTCATTATATTAAAAAGAACTGGGCTACACACACTTCCTTGTGGAGTGCCATTTTCTACTGAATATGTGCCTGATGTCCTGTTCCCTTTTCTAACTTCTATGGTTCTTTCCATTAAAAAATCTTTAATCCAATTGAACATTTTACCACCTCCGCCCATATTATTCAGTTTAATTAACAATCCCTCTTTCCATAGCATATCATACGCCTTCTCTATGTCGAAAAAGGTTGCCAAGACTGATTCTCTATTTATTTGTGCTTTTCTAATTTCCTTTTCTAGACTTTCTACCGGATCCATTGTTGTTCTTCCATTGCGGAACCCACTCTGATAAGGTGTAATTATTCCCCTGCTTTCTAAATAATACATTAACCTTTTGGCTATCATTCTCTCCATAAGTTTACATAAGTTGGATGTTAAGGCTATAGGTCTAGAACTTGTGATCTCTGATTTGTCTTTGCCAGGTTTTCCTATTGGGATTATTACTGAGTGTTTCCATACTCTGGGCAACTGTCCCTTTTCCCAAATTTTATTATAAAGATCGACTATTAAGGTTTTTGCTACATTAGAGAGTTGATCAATCATTTTGTAGCTTATTCCATCTTTCCCAGGTGATGTGTTTTTAACTCCTATCAGTGCTCTCTTTAATTCAAACAGTGTGAAATTAGCTTCTAATGGACTCTCCCCTACAACTTTTTTCTCCAAAACGTCTTTATTTTCTTCAATGATCCTTTGTCTATTATTTAGCTCCTCGTGTGAGAGATTCTGTGAACTATGTATTTTTACAAAACCTTTTGCAAGCATATCAGCTTTGTCTTCATTAGTGACTGCTTCAATTCTGTTATTTCTTAATATTGGTAGAGAAAATTCCATTCTTACACCACCCATCTTTCTAATTATTCCCCAGATCTCCTTAACGTGTATTTCTGTCCCAATATTGCTGCAGTAATCTCTCCAGTATTTTCTTTTGGCTTCTTTAATGTTTCTCTTGATTTTTGCCTGTGCTCTTTTATATTCCATTAAATTGTCAAAAGTATGATTTAACTTTACAACTTTGAAGGGTTTATTTCTATTTTAACTACACTTCTGCACTCATCTGTCCACCATGGTACCATTTTCTTTTTCCTAGCCCCTGATGTTTTACCTATTACTTCTTCTGCTGACTCGTGTATTATGCTTGTGATCATGTTGTTTAATTCCTCAACATTGTTACTCATGTTCGGCATGGCCTCAATCAGTTTACAGCTTGCTTTAAAACTGAACAGTTGCCAATTAGCTTTTCTCGTTTTCCATCTTATAAATTGGCATTTTGATTTCTTAATTTTGTCCAAATTGGATAATGATCACTGCCCATTGTATTACTGCTTACTTCCCATATACACGTTCCTGCCAGTTGCTGTGAAACAAAAGTAAGATCAATTGCTGATTCCCTGCCATGAGTAACATCGTATCTTGTGGCTCTTCCATCATTTAAACATTAAACACACTAATTGTTTGTCATCCATAACCTCCTCTATGATACCCCTGTTGCTATCTGTTTTTGTACTTCCCCATAATGAGCTATGTGCATTGAAATCCCCACATATTATCAGTTTAGAGTTTTCTACCTCACAAATTTCCTCCAGCACTTCTCTAGTAATTTTTTGACAGGGATTTTATAAGTTGACTACTTTTATTTTTGCTTTGTTGACCCAAACTTCAATAATAACAACTTCGAGCTCATTAACACCATTAATAGTTTTATAATTTATACCGTTTTGAATGAATGTAACTACTCCACCTCCCATTGCACCAATTCTATCTTTACGCACTGCTGTGTATCCATATATTGTAAAGGCAATTGAGGGTTTCAACCAAGACTCCTGTATGCATATAATGTTTGGTTTTATTGTTTGCTACTGAATATATAGTTTTAACTCTTGACCATTTGCCACTAAACTCCTAGCATTCCACTGTAAGATGGATAACATCATCAATGCCCACCTCCACATATTGACTGAGTGTCTGATATCCCGGTTATTAATGCTGCGTTAATGTTCTCTACTGTTAGCTCTTCCATCTCTAGATACTTTTCTGCTGCTTTTACAATTATCTTAGCTCTCTCAGTTCTGCTATTTGTCTGAGCTGAACAGTTAATAACTTCCACCATAAGTGATGTTTTATAAACAAATTTCGGGAGGAGCACGTGCAGAAGTTTCAGTATCAAATACGTCATTGACAATTATTCTATTATCCAATCAGTTCTTGACCAAACCCCTATATATACCAAAGCTGTCTTACCTGCAGCATCTTACGACTTTAGCATCCAAACTTCGACGCAGAAATGTCTGAGATTAATCTCTTCGCAGAGGACGACGCCTTCCTTGCCGAGGCTCCTCTGAGATCTCCCGCCGGAGCTCCGTAGCCCCGCAGAGCGCATCAGCTTAGCCCGCGGCTCCACCTCGAGGCCGCCGTTCAGCCAGAATCACGGCTGTCCGATCACGACGGGGCTCACCATCTCCATCTCCCAGAAGGCAATCCTCTCCAGCCTCATCATTTGCCTCAGCCATGTCCTCTGTCCCAGCCACAGGGATAAACACCGTCTCCGACCTCCGCCAAGCATTGGCCAGCGCAGGCATCACCGTTCCGCGCCGAACCACCAAGGCGGACCTCCTGGCTATGTATAACGCCTTGCAATCCGGAGCACCTCTTCCTTCCATCACTCCACCTTCCAAAGCCATGAAAAAATCCAGCCAGGTCCAAAAAACTCCATACCAGCATCCGGATCGAAACCCGTCTTCCAGACCCGGACGCAGCAGCAGGCCTTCAGCGAGTCTGGGGAGAGCTCCAAGTCCAGATGACGTAAGATCTCAATCCCCGGAAGTTGGACTCCACGCCGGCTCTGGACTCGTTCCTTCGAGCCGCCAGTATAGCGTGAGCTTGCCTCCGCTAGCGGCACCAGAAGCTCATCCTCAACCACATGCTTGGCCCGCAGCCCCCCCTTCAAACTCAAGCGCAGGGTCGCTACAGGAAGCACAGACCCAAATCCACATCCCGCCTCCCCATCCCTTCCAAGCTCCCGCGAGCAGTGAGAGCGCGAGGCCGCCTCAGCTCCCAGCTCAAAACCCAGCTCCTCTAATTCCTCCTCTTCTTCCCCAGGTTTTTTCAGGCCCCGACGCAAGTTCCAGCGTGAGGCCGCCTCCGCTGATGTCACTAACGTCGGCAGCCCCTCCTCTCTTCTCTTTTCCTCCCACCGGTGATCCTAGGGCCAGCAGCAGCGCGAGCATGCCTCCGCAAGCGGCCCTAGCTTACAACTTTCCTGCAGGCCCCGACGCAAGTTCCAGCGTGAGGCCGCCTCCGCTGATGTCACTAACGTCGGCAGCCCCTCCTCTCTTCTCTTTTCCTCCCACCGGTGATCCTAGGGCCAGCAGCAGCGCGAGCATGCCTCCGCAAGCGGCCCTAGCTTACAACTTTCCTGCAGGCCCCGACGCAAGTTCCAGCGTGAGGCCGCCTCCGCTGATGTCACTAACGTCGGCAGCCCCTCCTCTCTTCTCTTTTCCTCCCACCGGTGATCCTAGGGCCAGCAGCAGCGCGAGCATGCCTCCGCAAGCGGCCCTAGCTTACAACTTTCCTGCAGGCCCCGACGCAAGTTCCAGCGTGAGGCCGCCTCCGCTGATGTCACTAACGTCGGCAGCCCCTCCTCTCTTCTCTTTTCCTCCCACCGGTGATCCTAGGGCCAGCAGCAGCGCGAGCATGCCTCCGCAAGCGGCCCTAGCTTACAACTTTCCTGCAGGCCCCGACGCAAGTTCCAGCGTGAAGCCGCCTCCGCTGATGTCACTAACGTCGGCAGCCCCTCCTCTCTTCTCTTTTCCTCCCACCGGTGATCCTAGGGCCAGCAGCAGCGCGAGCATGCCTCCGCAAGCGGCCCTAGCTTACAACTTTCCTGCAGGCCCCGACGCAAGTTCCAGCGTGAGGCCGCCTCCGCTGATGTCACTAACGTCGGCAGCCCCTCCTCTCTTCTCTTTTCCTCCCACCGGTGATCCTAGGGCCAGCAGCAGCGCGAGCATGCCTCCGCAAGCGGCCCTAGCTTACAACTTTCCTGCAGGCCCCGACGCAAGTTCCAGCGTGAGGCCGCCTCCGCTGATGTCACTAACGTCGGCAAGCCCCTCCTCTCTTCTCTTTTCCTCCCACCGGTGATCCTAGGGCCAGCAGCAGCGCGAGCATGCCTCCGCAAGCGGCCCTAGCTTACAACTTTCCTGCAGGCCCCGACGCAAGTTCCAGCGTGAGGCCGCCTCCGCTGATGTCACTAACGTCGGCAGCCCCTCCTCTCTTCTCTTTTCCTCCCACCAGTGATCCTAGGGCCAGCAGCAGTGCGAGCATGCCTCCGCAAGCGGCCCTAGCTTACAACTTTCCTGCAGGCCCCGACGCAAGTTCCAGCGTGAGGCCGCCTCCGCTGACGTCACTAACGTCGGAAGCCCCTCCTCTTTTCTCTTTTCCTCCCACCGGTGATCCTAGGGCCAGCAGTAGCGCGAGCATGCCTCCGCAAGCGGCTCTAGCCTCCAACATCCCACAGCCACTTCTTCACACTAAGTCTTTTTCTCTGTCCACAGCCACGCCTCTACCCGTTCCACCCAACACCCTCGCCCTGGATCCTCCACCCGTCTCCAACACCATCAGGAGCCAAATCCTGTCAGGTTCGGATGTAGATCTTTTTTCTCTCCTCTCACCCATTTCACCCACATCGGCAGACCGCCAGATAGATTGCGGCCAATTTTCAGTAACCTTAAAAAACACAGCTAACATTCAGTCACGCATCTTATCATTCACAGAATTCACAATAGCATTCTCAAGATATACAGACGTCATCTGTTCTGTCTATCCCCACAGGAGGCGTGAGCTCAATGATTATCTCGCGATAGTCGCTGAGCTCGCGCTCTCATACGGAGGCTCTCATTTCTACACCTACCACCGCCTTTTCTCCGCTAAATGCGCCATTCGCATTTCACAATGGAACCAGACCCCATTCTGGGGAGCCATAGACACAGATCTTCATAATAAAGTATTTCTCGGTTGCCGCAGTATATCTTGCGCGGTCTGTCGATCCACCACCCACCACACAGAATCATGCCCATTCATAAATCCCATCCCTCCTCCCCTCCCCGACCCAGCCCAGCCCAGATCTACCAGTTACGTCCCTTCAAACCCAAATATTCCGCCCCTTTTTTCTGATCACCGCTCTTCTGTCCCAGCCTCCGCCAGCCCGTGCACCGGCTTCAATAGCGGCAGGTGCTAGAGACAGAAATGTCGTTTTTTGCATGTTTGCAATTTCTGCGGCGGCGCTCACGCCCGCACAGTATGTCCAGTGAAAAAATCTGTAAATAAAAATGCTAGAAAGTACCTATCGACTCCTGTGAATGTTTCTCGCCTAAAATCGGAATTGCTCCAACATCCCGATCCCAAATTCACCGAATTTCTATTAACGGGTCTGTCTTCAGGTTTTCATCCAGGTGTCATTAGCCTACCCACCTGTAGTTTTATTTGTCCAAATCTTCAGTCCGCACTCGCCGAACCCGACGTCATCGACCGTCTAATCAAAAAAGAAGTAGACAAAAATTTCATGATTGGTCCTTTCTCCGCACCTCCTTTCAGAGTTTATTGGCGTTGCCACTAGGAAATTCTCCGATAAAAACCGCTTAATAATCGACCTTTCCTCCCCGCATAACTCTCCGTTTCCTAGTATCAACAGTCTCATCCCTCTCGAAGAGTACTCAATGATCTATCATGACATTGACCAAGCTATTTCGTTAATTAAAATCGCGGGTCGCGGGATGGCTAAAGTCGACATAACGTCCGCCTTTAAAGTCATGCCCATCCACCCTGACTTTTGGCACCTTTTCAGCATTCTTTGGCGAAAAAATTATTATTTTTCCGTCCGCCTAACCTTCGGTTGCAGAAGTAGTCCAAAGATTTTCGTTACGCTGTCGGAAGCAATCTGCTGGATCCTTTCCAACAACTACGAAATCCCGCATCTAATACATCTACTAGATGATTTCCTAATCATCTCACCACCAGACGCTATCCCAGCCGCGCACCTTTTGACAGTTTTGACAGAAGGTTTTCGCTGAACTCGGGATTCCCCTCGCCGAGGAAAAAACCGCCGGTCCAAGCACTTCAATCGAATTCTTGGGCATCAAATTAGACTCCAATAAATTCCAAGCGTCCCTACCAAAGGAAAAAATTGATCGAACGATCCTGGTAGCTTCCTCCCTATTAGACAGCCCCACCTGTTCTAAGCGCGAGCTATTATCAATTCTCGGCCATTTGAATTTCGCAATGCGCATAATTCCCCAAGGCCGCTCGTTTATTTCTCATCTCTTATTTCTCGTGTCCTCAGCTCACGGTCTAGAGGATAAAATATCCATCGATGACAATAGCCTAAACGAACTCCGTTTATGGATATTATTCCTCAAACAATGGAATGGTCTCTCCTTCTTTTACAGCGACCTGATATCCTCCCTAGCAGACATTAATTTATTCACCGACGCCGCCCCGTCAATCGGATTCGGAGGCTACTATCAAGGACGCTGGTTCGCGTCCACTTGGCCGCCCCAGCTATTAGACCTGCCGCAACCACTGAAATCATCGGCGCTATTCGAGCTCTACCCACTAGTCGTCGCTGCATCCCTATGGGGTAAAGAATGGTCCTCTTCCCGCATCATAATTCACTGTGACAATGAAGCAACCGTTCACTGTATAAATAAAGGCCGTTCAAATTCGCTAGCATTAATTCCCCTACTAAGACGCCTAACTTGGATCTCAGCATGTGACCAGTTTATTTTAACTGCAAATCACATTTCTGGGTCCAAAAATCAAATTGCTGACTCTCTCTCTCGTTTTGCCTTCCAGAAATTCAGACATTTGGCACCAGAGGCGGATCAGTTTCCAATCCAAGTCCCTCCTTATTCAGAGCTGATATTCCCATAGATCATCCTTTAAAAAACCTGCTTGGAGCCTCTCTCGACTTTATCCTTCAGGCAGTGGCACCTAGAACCCTGCAGTCATATTTAACAGCATGGAAAAGCTTTAAAACATTCCATGCATGTTATAACATACTGTTTCCTGATTTTTCTCTACTTTCCATTTCATCTTACATATCCTAACTCACAATTATCAAAAAACTCCAGATCAATTCCATTAAAGGCTATTTGAGTGGAATTCAATTTTTCCACAAACTAATTTACGGCTCCCCTGCACCTCACATAGCTAATTCGCAAACAACTCTTCTCTTGAAAGGCATACAGAGAACCCACCCCACACGTCAAGACACCCGGCAACCCATAACACTGAAAACACTCACTAAATGCATATCCACTCTTCGCAAAAGATACGAATCAATCCACACAGCACGTACTCTCGACGCCATGTTTATTTTAGCCTTCTTCGGATTTTTAAGGTGTTCAGAACTCACCATTACATCCGGGTTCAACCCAAACATTCATCCCACCATATCCGATCTAGTAACGCTCGATAACGAAACCATTTCTTTCCTCATTAAACAAAGCAAAACTGATCAAGCAAAAAGAGGCCATTACATTTACATTTTCAACCTTCAATCACCTATCCATCCATACCAAACACTGCTAGCATTTTCACATATCAGGAGATCACAAGCCACTTCCCTTTCAGACCCCCTTTTTACAGATGATAGCAATCGCCCAGTCACTCGTTTCTGGTTCCAGAAGCATCTTAAATGCGTCCTAATTAAATCGGGCTTTCCAGCTGACAATTTCTCCAGCCATTCCTTCAGAATAGGCGCAGCCACCACTGCAGCACAAAATGGTCTATCAGAGCAGCAGATCCAAACACTCGGACGCTGGTCCTCACAGGCCTTTAAGTGCTACATTCGAGCCGACCGCTCTCACATTAGAAAAGCCCATCAAACCCTTATTCAAAACACATTCCTTCATTGACACGACACTTCCTTCGAAATACACATTGCATAATATATTTTAATAACGCTAATACAGCATCTGCATAACCGTTCCAACAGGAGATGCACACCTCATTATTATGCACCACTGCAAGCGCAGAGACTGCTCCCACGGGAGACGTACACTTTTTTTATTATGCACCACCGCTAGCGCGGTGACCGCTCCTACGGGAGACGTACACCTTTATAATTATGCACCACCGCAAGTGCGGTGACAGCTCCCACGGGAGACGTACATCTTATGCACCACTGCAAGTGCAGTGACCGCTCCCTCGGGAGACATACACCTCATTATTATGCACCACTGCTAGTACAGTGACCGCTCCTACGGGAGACGTACACCTTTATATATTATGCACCACTGTATGTGCAGTGACCGCTCCCATGGGAGACGTACACCTCATTATGCACCACTGCAAGCGCAGTGACCGCTCCTACGGGAGACGTACACCTTTATAAATTATGCACCACTGCAAGTGCAGTGACCGCTCCTATGGGAGACGTACACCTCATTATGCACCACTGCAAGCGCAGTGACCGCTCCTACAGGAGACGTACACCTTTATAAATTATGCACCACTGCAAGTGCAGTGACCGCTCCCATGGAAGACGTACACCTCATTATGCACCACTGCAAGCGCAGTGACCGCTCCTACGGGAGACGTACACTTTATAATTATGCACCACTGCAAGTGCAGTGACAGCTCCCACGGGAGACGTACACCTCATTATGCACCACTGCAAGCGCAGTGACCGCTCCTATGGGAGACGTACACCTTATAATTATGCACCACTGCAAGCGCAGTGACAGCTCCCACGGGAGACGTACACCTTATTATGCACCACTGCAAGCGCAGTAACAGCTCCCATGGGAGACGTACACCTTATTATGCACCACTGCAAGCGCAGTGACAGCTGCCACGGGAGACGTACACCTTAATTATGCACCACTGCAAGTGCAGTGACCGCTCCTATGGGAGACGTACACCTCATTATGCACCACTGCAAGCGCAGTGACCGCTCCTACAGGAGACGTACACCTTTATAAATTATGCACCACTGCAAGTGCAGTGACCGCTCCCATGGAAGACGTACACCTCATTATGCACCACTGCAAGCGCAGTGACCGCTCCTACGGGAGACGTACACTTTATAATTATGCACCACTGCAAGTGCAGTGACAGCTCCCACGGGAGACGTACACCTCATTATCATGCACCACTGCTAGTGCAGTGACCGCTCCTATGGGAGACGTACACCTTTACAAAATTTTGCACCACTGCAAGTGCAGTGACCGCTAACATGGGAGACGTACATCTCATTATGCACCACTGCAAGCGCAGTGACCGCTCCTATGGGAGACGTACACCTTATAATTATGCACCACTGCAAGCGCAGTGACAGCTCCCATGGGAGACGTACACCTTATTATGCACCACTGCAAGCGCAGTAACAGCTCCCATGGGAGACGTACACCTTATTATGCACCACTGCAAGCGCAGTGACAGCTCCCACGGGAGACGTACACCTTAATTATGCACCACTGCAAGTGCAGTGACAGCTCCCGTGGGAGACGTACACCTCATTATGCACCACTGCAAGCGCAGTGACCGCTCCTATGGGAGACGACGACTCCTGCTGGAGACACTTAACGCATCACCATCAATACAGTAACTGCCTCCTCCCGAGACACACACCTTACAAAGCACAACCATCAACTTAACAGCACCCCTCCAAATTTTAAAGATCAGCAAGTTTTGGGGGGCTCACCCACTTGTCTGGCTGCTGTCCTGTAACCAAATAAGCAATTTTTGGGGAGCGTTCTGGGGCCGGGCTAGATACTTCGCTCGAATCCCTATTCCTCTTTGTTTCCTGATAAGAGGAATGACTCGAGTTTGGGTGTCTTCCCCGAGCTCAGAGCCCTCTCCCCGGACAGCACGCCAAATACGCTTTATTCTGAAACTGTTGCAAGTGTGAACTCGTGAAGTGATGTTTTATAAACAAATTTCGGGAGGAGCACGCGCAGAAGTTTCAGTATCAAATACGTCATTGACAATTATTCTATTATCCAATCAGTTCTTGACCAAACCCCTATATATACCAAAGCTGTCTTACCTGCAGCATCTTACGACTTTAGCATCCCTCCACCACCCCGTCACCTCACCTCTTAAGCATTACTATTCCGGGGGGAGCGTTCTGGGGCCGGGCTAGATACTTCGCTCGAATCCCTATTCCTCTTTGTTTCCTGATAAGAGGAATGACTCGAGTTTGGGTGTCTTCCCCGAGCTCAGAGCCCTCTCCTCGGACAGCACGCCAAATACGCTTTATTCTGAAACTGTTGCAAGTGTGAACTCGTGAAATGCTACAAATTTCTTCTTTTCCACTACTAGCGTGTCTTTAGTGACATTACAGCATGTCTGTACACTTGAGGGGTGAGCTGGGGAATGAATAACAGGTATTCCTCTGTTAGTCGTAGTCTTAGTTTTAACCTTTTTTATTGCTTCAGCGTGTGTAAGTTTTTCTTTTACCTTTACATTTTGGATTTGACCTGCTCTTTGTAAGCAGCGCTGTGCTCTCCTCCGCAATTGCAACATTTGATTTTTGCTCCACTTTCACATTTCCCATACTCATGGTCCCCTCCGCATTTAGCACAGCGATGTTTGCTCTTACATGCTGCTGCTATATGACATTTATAGCATCTCGTTGGTGGAGGTACTTAAGGGTTAACTATGTGACTGACATACGCAATTCTAATTTCGGGTAATTTATCTTCATCTAACGTTACCAGCACAGACAAACTTGGTCCCTTAACTGCGTCACGTGTATATGGCAAGCGTTTGATTACCCGCACACCTCTGACATTTACCTCAGTAATCTCTGTTGATACTCCTGATATTACTCCCCTGATCTTTCCTTTTTCTTCCCATATTTGTGGTTTAACTTCCTTCCCAAGCAGTGATTTACATTTCATTAGTCCATGTTGCTGATCTTGATCTCTACATATTATCAATAAGTTTCCGTCTCTCAATGTTTTAACAAATAGTACGTCACCAACTCATTTATGGATAGCTTCACTAAGATTTAGTGGATTCAGCGTGAATGGGGATTGAAATCGCAGTATAACTTTTATTTTTGCCGTTTCCTTTTCCTTACCCTTTTCCTCGTCAGATTCTCTCTGCTTTCTTTTCTTGCTTTTCCGATTTACCGTTTTCCATTCTTGATTATTTGAATTTCCCTCGCTATAGTTACTCCATCTATCTCCGTCATCCAACTCGTCTACCTCAATGTCACGTCCTGCCTTCACCTCACTTCCTGTCCCTCCCTGATCACACCTCAGTCCTCCCAGCTCAGTCATTCCGCTCTCCCCTAGTGTGGGTTATGGATCAGACTCTTTTTTCCTATCATGTGTAGTGTAGAGTTTAGCCCTGTATGTCCCAGCCTTAATCTTGAAAGAATACAATCCTCCTTCCTGCTTCCACATGATTTCAAAATCTGTCCTACCGTTGGCTGTTTTACATACAAATGTCTGCCTTTTTGTTCATTGTCCCAACTTATTTGCCAGTCTTTGTGTATTCCCTTTTTAATTATTGATTTAAGTTCAGCCCTACTATACCTGATTTTCATTTCTATCCTCTCTTTAGCTATTACTGTTTTTGCTAACCTATCTGCTGCTTCATTGCCCTCAACTCCTGAATGTGCTGGTGCCCGTACAAACTCAACTATCTTGTTTTTCTGCTCTAAATTATGTAATAACTGAAGAATTTCTATTATAATGTCCTGCCTAGTTTCCGATTTTTTAAGATCCAGGCATAGTAACGCTGAACCTGAATCTGAACATATTATCGCCTAGTCCAGATCCATTTCATAAACTTTGTTGATAGCTAGCATGATTGCTAGCCACTCTCCTGTAAATACTGATAAATTATTTGTTATTCTTTTCCCTTCTGACACATCTAAACTTGGAATGACATATGCTTTCCTCACCCGGCCACTTTGAGGATCTTTTGATGCATCTGTAAAAATGTGTGTAAATTGATCGTATTGTGTCCCAATATACTCTCTTGTTAGATATCCATCTGTTAACTCCTGTCCTTTTTCCTGTCTGTCTTTCAATAATTTTAGGTCTATTTTTGGTTGTGGTAATATCCATAAACGTATTGTTGGTAGAACTATTGATGGTATAATACTATATTCACTTAATTTCATTTCCTGCACTAAATCCCCAATAATCCAGTTAAAGCTGTAAATTTTCATTTTCCCATATTCCCAACAGACCTCCATTAGTGTTTTTACAGGATGATTATCATCTCGGCCTTTTACTCTTGCCCAGTATGTCAATAACAGTTGTTTCCTTCTTAGATGAATTGGCATCTCCCCCATCTCCACCTGCAATGCTGGAACTGGAGAAGAAGGATATGCTCCGCAACAAATACTAAGAGCTTGAGATTGTATTCTTTCAAGTTTTTCTAATTGCGACTTTGCTGCTGAACTGTATGCCATACAACCATAATCAAGAATTGCTCTGATCATTGTTACATAAATTGTTTTTAAAGCTAATCTATCTGCTCCCCACTCACGCCCCGAAATACATCTCATTACATTAAAAATTCTTTTGCATTTCTCCTGTATCTTACTGATGTGATTACTCCATGTAGCTCTAAAATCAAACCACATTCCTAAAAATCTGATCACTTTTACCTGTTCTAATTCTGTATTATATATTTTCAGTTTTAAGTCAATTCTTCTTTTTTTATTTGTAAAGAAAATATATTTGTTTTTTTCCACTGAAAATTTTAAACCCCATTTGTTTGACCAATTCTCAACTTTAATTAATGCTGTTTGCATTTTATTAACAATATGGTCCAGATCCATCATCTGCAAACAGTGATTTATTAATATTTATCTCTAAATTTGAATAAACGTCATTAATCATAATAATAAATAACAAAGGACTTATGACGCTACCTTGTGGAGTCCCATTCTCAATTATTCCTTTACTCGACACTTCCTTCCCAATCTTAACTCTGATATATCTTTCAATTAAAAACTCTTTAATCCAATTAAATAGTCTTCCACCTATTCCTATTTGGTTTAACTTGATCAACAGGCCCTCCTTCCATAGCATATCATAAGCTTTTTCAATATCAAAGAAAACTGCCACTACTGTTTCCTTATTAGTTAACGCTTTCCTAATGTCTGTTTCTAAATTAATAACTGAGTCCATTGTACCTCTTCCACTTCTGAATCCACTTTGACAAGGGGAGAAAAAGTTATTTTTCTCCAAATTGTACATAAGTCTGTCAGTAACCATTTTTCCATTAATTTACACATATGTGCAGTTAGAGCTATTGGTCTATAGCTTAAAGGATTACTTGGGTCTTTACCTGATTTTTTTTATGGGTATAATTAATGATTCCCTCCATTCCAAAGGCAATTTCCCTTCTTTCCACACTCTGTTATAGAATTTCAGAATTTTTCTTAGTGATTCTTCACTTAACTTTTTTAGCATCACATAGCTTATCTCGTCTTGTCCTGGAGTTGTTGCCTTGGTATATTTTAATGCCCGTTTCATTTCTGAGAAGGAGAAAAAAACATCTAACGTACCTTCAGTAACTGTCCTTTTTTCCATTATATTACAATTCTCAAATAACATTCTTTCTCTCATATTCTTACTTTCTATTGTCAAGTTATCGGAGCTATTTACTTTTAAAAACTCTTTTTTAAACATTTCTGCTTTATCTTTGTCATATACTGCATTCTTGTTTCCTACATTTAATACCGGGTATTCATATTCTCTTCTAATACCACTCATTTTTCTTATCATATTCCATACTTCCTCAACTGGAGTACTTTTCCCAATTTCATTACAAAATGATCTCCAATATTCTTTCTTTGTTTCCCTTATTATTTTCCTAGTTTCTGCCTGAGATTTCTTATATTCTATTAAATTTTGCAAGTTGTGCGTTCTCTTTAGAATTTTAAATGCCTTCCTTTTCTTTCTGACTGCTCTTGAACACTGATCATTCCACCATGGGACCAATTTCCCTACTCTTTGTCCTGAACTCTTGGGAATACATTCACTTGCCGCATGCCGAATTACGGAACTTAACTCTGCATACTCTCTTTCAATTTCAATTTTTTCGTTCATCTTAATTTTTTTCAATCCTTCTTCACTTATTTCTTTGAATTTCTCCCAATCAGCTTTCTCATACTTCCATTTTCCAGAATTACCTTTATTAACATTTTTATTCTCACTATTTATAACTGAACTAATAATAGGAAAATGGTCGCTCCCAATTGAGCATTTCCTTATGACCTCCCAAACTGTAATTCCACCCAATGAGTTTGACACAATTGTTAGATCTAGTGCTGATTTCCTACCTGTATTTACATCCATTCGTGTATATCCTCCATCATTCATGCATACCAAATTTTTCTTTTCTATCATCTCCTCAATAACTAGCCCATTTCTATCTGTTATTATTCCACCCCATAGTGTATTATGTGCGTTAAAATCACCACACCATATAACCCTTTCTTCATTTAGACCTTTAATTTCTTCTATACTATCCAGTGTTAGTTTTGTACATGGATTGTAAAAATTTATTATAACATATTCTTTAATTCCATACCATATTTCTATCACTATATACTCCAGGTTTACCCCTTTTTCCAAAATTCTATAAGACGTTCCTTCTTTTATGAACATGACACAACCTCCACCTATACCTTCTTCCCTGTCCCTTCTCACACTTACATATCCCTTTAAAACAAAATCTAACTTTGAATTCAACCATGTTTCTTGAATGCATATTACATTTGGTTTTTCTTTCATTTTACTTAAATATCCTTTAAACTCTTGTCCATTAGCACATAGGCTTCTAGCATTCCATTGTAGGATTCTCAACATAGCCCTAACCTACTCCTATCTCTTGACTCTCTTGAAAATCTGAACTGAGGCTTCTTCTTATATCATCACTCTTCAGACCCTTTATTTCCAAATATCTTTCTGCTGCTTTAACTATAATTTGTATCTTTTCTGTTCTTCTTTCTGTTTGTGCAGTGCAGTTAATTACTTCTACCATGAAAAGAACAAAATTTTTCTTGCTTACCAACGTAAAATCCTCTGATGGCCTACTTACATCAATTCTTCCTTCTCCTTCAATTCTTCTGCCTGACTCCAATCTTACTGTTTGGCTTGACTTCCTCCTTTCACTAACTACCTTTACTGCTTCAGCATAAGTTAGATTATTTTTTTCTTTTTCCTGTTGAACTTCTATTGCCCTTTTCCTCGCCTCACAACCTCCATATGCAGCATTATGTCCTCCTCCACAGTTGCAACATTTCAATTCAACTCCATCTTCACACTTTCCAAATTCGTGTTCCCCTCCACATCTCGCACATCTAATTTTCGATTTACATACAGCCGCTGTATGCCCGTACCTCTGACAGTTGTAACATCTCATTGGAGGCGCTTTATATTCTCTGACAGGGTAGCTGATGAATCCCATTCTGACTCTATCTGGCATTTCCCTTCCTTCAAATTTAAGGCGCACTGAAAGACTGTCCAATCTTCTTCCTTCTCTATTCATCTTCAATCGAACAGCATCTATGATTTTACCTCCATCGATATTCTTTTTTAATTCCTCCATTGTTACACCAATCGGAACTCCTTTTATCACGCCAAATATCCATGAATTCTGACCTAGAATTTTACTACTCGTAACAACCTGCTTCCCCACTGTTTTTAATTTCATTGCCTTATTTTTTTGTTCTTCATTTTTGCACGCAATCAATAACGCCCCATCCTGAAGCACCTTTGCGAATGCTATTTCACCTACTTGTTTCTTTAATTCATGTGTCAACATCATAGGATTTATTCCTGAAACTCCCGTTACTTCTTTGAATCTTAATATTATCCTAAATCCTAAATTTGCCTTTTCTCCAACCCCTTCCTCCTCGCTAGCTAGCGAACTACTTTCCGATGCGTCCTCCTTACCTTTTTTCCTTTTCCTAGATGCCTTTTTCCCGTATTTTCCTTCTATTTGTGTCCATCCTATATCCATATCATCCTCTACCTCCTCTTCACCACTATCCTCTACTCTTAGAGTCTCTGATCCATTCCCAACTCTATATTCTCGAGATTTATTTTTGGGGTTTTTTTGTTTGTTTGAATTCGCCGCCATTACTCCCTCGCGCGTCCGATCTCTGCGCCCTCCCATACGCCAAGCTGATTGGCTGCCTGCATGAGGCTCAGAAAAAGCTGATTGGCTGCCTGTGGGCGCTCAGCGATAGCTGATTGGCTGCCTGTTTCTTAACCAGTCTCTTTACAACAGAGGGAAACATTTGTGGACAGAGGATTAATTTGTCTTCATTTCAGACTCTTCAGAGGAATAAAACATTGTTTCTGTGCAAACCCTCATTGTATAATAACGTCAAGTCTGGCCCTAAAGATTTTTTTACATTATTTTATATTTGACTGCACAAATCTTCTCAGTACATGTCAAACAAAGACATTCACTCAATTACTAATAGATCTCAGATTTCTTTACCTGTTTGAGTGAGTTTTTGGAATAATATATTTAAGTGACAGAATTATTTATATTTAAGTACATTAATTCCTCTTATATAATAAAGTTGGTGAAGTCTCCACTCATAACTCTCCACTAAATCACAAACGTGCTCAATATAATAATTTCCCCAAATTTTGTATTCAGACTGAAGATAAGGTCAATTGCTTTGGTAGTGTACTTAATATGAAGTGTTTTGCGTTATCCAAACTTTTGTATCCTCTAAAATTGTATTTTTAGTTACTCTTTGAAAGCCTTCTTACTATAAATGTATTAATTTATAGCTTTTTCTTCTACATTTGGCATCCAGAGATTTTGATATGTATGTGAATTCTAATAATTATTGCAAAACATCAGAATGTTATTTCGCATTATGTCCATATAGGACTGATTATCTTGTGGGACGTCAAACACACAACCGAATTATCATGCGTATGTTTGGCCGACCATTTATAGATGTTAGAATTAAAGGGGCCGACGATTTGATCTTTGGCCGACGTCGGCCCAACGTATGTGTGCTGTCTGGGATATATATATATATATATATATATATATATATATATATATATATATATATATATATAAGGGGGCACGGTGGTGCAGTGAGTAGCACGATCGTCATGCTCATCTTCAGAACGCAAATGAAGACACTTCAGGTGAAATCTGAGAGCTCCCTCATCTGTCATAGACAGCAAGAGTCCCGAGATGCTCTAAGTCCAGAAATGAACCAAAACATTGTCAAAACAGTCCATGTAACTTCAATAATTCAATTGTAATCGAGTCCCAAGAACACTTTGTGTGCCAAAAAATGTTGAAAAAAGCAGCCATGTAGAAAGTAGGAACCACTCCTTTTTGCTCCTGTATTCTCTTCATTTGCATTCAGCAGAAGAACCTCAAACAGGTTTGGAACAAGTAGAGCATGAGTAAATGACAGAATTGTAATTTTTATGTGACCCACCCCTTTTAATGCTTCTGTAAGTAAAAGTACATTAAATATTATTACTGAAGATATTGCTAAAGATTTCCCAAAGGTGGGTTGCAGCTGGAAGGGCATCCGCTGTGTAAAAACATGCTAGATAAGTTGTCGGTTCATTCCGCTGTGCCGACCCCCTATTAATAAAGCCGAAAATAAAATAAATTATTATTGCTAAAGAATGGCAGGAAACATGGAACACAGATAATGAATCATATGAAAAAAAGAAACCATATATAAGCCAGGTTCATGGAAGTGCTTTAATGTAGTCGTGACTTTTGACCATTTTAAATTCTTGTAAAAAATAAAATTTTATTCTGTCGCTCTTTGTCTCCTGCTAGGCTGGTAGTTTGTAGGATTCGTTATGAAATGTAGTTTGTGCAATATAGATTCAAATTACTTGCTTTATAAAACTCAAAATGTCCACGCGTCTATTTACGCGCAAATGGCGCGATATATTAGTGCAAGCCACATCTTGCGTAAACGACCCAATACGTTTATTGCGTTTATTATATACAAAGGTCTATCCGACCAAGCTCCCCATCAATCAACCCCCATCTCCTCTCCCCCGCTGTTAACAATCAAAAAACAGTCGACTCCTTAATTTCACGCCAACGTTTTCCTTAAACTTGAGAGCCCTTTAACGTTACAGTGACATAAGCTCGCCTTTAATTCAGATGAATTACATATTATTATAAGCAATTTGAAGAATTAATCTTAGATGTTATGTCTTAATTAGTGTTTCATACTCACCTCTTGGTCCATCTTCGCCCATTAACACGTCGTCTTGCGTTTGCTTGTTGATTAATATGGACGGGTGTGTTGCTGATGGGACACCCGTTACACTAGCAGCACCTGCTGGCGAGGACGTCTAACAGCAGAGAGTGATCTTGGATCCGTACTCCATTGCTTTTCCTGCAGTTCCCGGATGTAATGTCGAATTTTAACAGTCGAATTTGAACCACTGAATTTATGGAAGCAAATTTTTTAACTGAAATAAAATGCACTGCAAATTGCATTTTGAAAATTATATATCGTATTTTTAAACAGAACTTAATCTTTTGGAATTGAATTCTGAATGGTGAATTATGAACTATTGAATTTAAGTATGAAAATGTGTGCAAAATATTTTTAGTTGAAATATTCACAGCTCAAATAAACAGCTATGTTAAATTTCGGGACATAAAAATACAAACCCTGGCAATTCATGTCATTAAAATGCAAGCACTTGTTAATTCTATGCATTATTTTTTTCAGTTAGTGTAACTCGACAAGCTTTTTATTTCAATACTTTTGGCATTGGTTTTGTTCCATATGAGACACTCATTCTAGTCACTGTTTTGATCCATACCTTCCCTACCTGTGTAAAGTTTGATGCTGATTTTAAGTCAACTGGAATAAGTAACTTGGCCAATAGAGGCACTGGACAACAAACTTCTGCTAAATCCTGATGTCATCTTGTAACGCCAGACAGGGCTTGTGAGATGCTCATTCAAAAGAAAGTCACTGTTTTGATCAATACCTTCCCTACCTGTGTAAAGTTTAATGGTGTTTTTAAGTCAACTGGAATAAAAAATATTGGCCAATACAGGCAGTGGACAACAAACTTCTGCTAAATCCTGATGTCATCTTGTAATGCCAGACAGCACGTGGCCCAGGATCTATGCCCAGTGCACGTGTTAGCAGTTGCAAGGCAGAGAAAAGCTTAATTCATCCCTGGGTGGGCTCAAACCACCAACCTTTCGGTTAACAGTCGAATGCGCTAACCGATTGCACCACAGAGACTTAGAGAGCAATCCAACTGTAGTAGAAATGCTGAACTTTGTCTCAATAGGTATGCTCGAAATATCCAAATGAAAGCTGCCGAAAAGAGAGAAAAAGGTAACAGAATCGCCCAACATGGGGCTCATACACACGACCCTCAGATTAAGAGTCTCATGCTCTATCTACTGAGCTAGCCGGGCTTCTGGTACATTCATTCTAGTCACTGTTTTGATCAATACCTTCCCTACCTGTGTAAAGTTTGATGCTGATTTTAAGTCAACTGGAATAAGTAACTTGGCCGATCTAGGCACTGGACAACAAACTTCTGCTAAATCCTGATGTCATCTTGTAACGCCAGACAGCATGTGGCCCAGGATCATTGCCTGGTGCACGTGTTAGCAGTTGCAAGGCAACAAAAGCCTTCTTTCGTCCCTGGGTGGGCTCGAATCACCAACCTTTCGATTAACAGCTAAACGGACTAACCGATTGCGCCACAGAGACTCAGACAGCAAACTAACTGTAGTAGAAATGCTGAACTTTGTCTCACTTGGTCTGCTGGATGAAGCCAAATGAAAGCTGCTGAAAAGAGAAAGAGAAAGGTAACAGAAACACCCAACGTGGGGCTCAAACCCACGTCACTGAGATTAAGTGTGTCGTGCTCTCCCACCTGAGCTAGCCAGGCTTGCGAGACACTTATTCTAGTCACTTTTTTGGTCAATATCTTCCATACCTGTGTAAAGTTTAATGCTGATTTTAAGTCAACTGGAATAAGTAACTTGGCCGATCTAGGCACTGGACAACAAACTTCTGCTAAATCCTGATGTCATCTTGTAACGCCAGACAGCACGTGGCCCAGGATCATTGTCCGGTGCACGTGTTAGCAGTTGCAAGGCAGCAAAAGCCTTCGTTCATCCCTGGGTGGGCTCGAACCACCAACCTTTCGGTTAACAGCCGAACGCGCTAACCGATTGCGCCACAGAGACTTAGAAAGCAATGCAATTGTAGTAGAAATGCTGAACTTTGTCTCAATAGGTATGCTCGAATAATCCAAATGTAAGCTGCCGAAAAGAGAGAGAGAAAGGAAACAGAAACGCCCAACGTGAAGCTCGAACCCACAACCCTGAGATTAAGAGTCTCATGCTCTACCGACTGAGCTAGCCGGGGTTCTGATACATTCATTCTAGTCACTATTTTGATCAATACCTTCCCTAACTGTGTAAAGTTTGATGCTGATTTTAAGTCAACTGGAATAAGTAACTTGGCCGATCTAGGCACTGGACAACAAACTTCTGCTAAATCCTGATGTCATCTTGTAACGTCAGACAGCACGTGGCCCAGGATCATTGTCCGGTGCACGTGTTAGCAGTTGCAAGGCAGCAAAAGCCTTCATTCGTCCCTGGGTGGGCTCGAACCACCAACCTTTCGGTTAACAGCCGAACGCGCTAACCGATTGCGCCACAGAGACTTAGAAAGCAATGCAATTGTAGTAGAAATGCTGAACTTTGTCTCATTAGGTATGCTCGAATAATCCAAATGAAAGCTGCCGAAAAGAAAGAGAGAAAGGAAACAGAAACGCCCAACGTGGGGCTCGAACCCACGACCCTGAGATTAAGAGTCTCATGCTCTACCGACTGAGCTAGCCGGGCTTCTGATACATTAATTCTAGTCACTGTTTTGATCAATACCTTCCCTACCTGTGTAAAGCTTGATGCTGATTTTAAGTCAACTGGAATAAGTAACTTGGCCGATCTAGGCACTGGACAACAAACTTCTGCTAAATCCTGATGTCATCTTGTAACGCCAGACAGCACGTGGCCCAGGATCATTGTCTGGTGCACGTGTTAGCAGTTGTAAGGCAACAAAAGCCTTCGTTCATCCCTGGGTGGGCTCGAACCACCAACCTTTCAGTTAATGGCTGAACGCGCTAACCGATTGCGCCACAGAGAATCAGACACCAAACTAACTGTAGTAGAAACGCTGAACTTTGTCTCACTTGGTCTGCTGGATGAACCCAAATGAAAGCTGTTGAAAAGAGAGAGAGAAAGGTAACAGAAACACCCAACGTGGGGCTCAAACCCACGTCACTGAGATTAAGAGTCTCATGCTCTACCGACTGAGCTAGCCGGGCTTCTGATACGTTCATTCTAGTCACTGTTTTGATCAATACCTTCCCTACCTGTGTAAAGTTTGATGCTGATTTTAAGTCAACTGGAATAAGTAACTTGGCCGATCTAGGCACTGGACAAAAACTTCTGCTAAATCCTGATGTCATCTTGTAACGCCAGACAGCACGTGGCCCAGGATCATTGCCCGGTGCACGTGTTAGCAGTTGCAAGGCAGCAAAAGATTTCGTTCGTCCATGGGTGGGCTCGAACCACCAACCTTTCGGTTAAAAGCCGAACGCGCCACAGAGACTTAGAGAGCAATGCAACTGTAGTAGAAATGCTGAACTTTGTCTCAATAGGTATGCTCGAATAATCCAAATGAAAGCTGCCGAAAAGAGAGAGCGAAAGGAAACAGAAACGTCCAACGTGGATCTCGAACCCACGACCCTGAGATTAAGAGTCTCATGCTCTACCGACTGAGCTAGCCGGGCTTCTGATATATTCATTCTAGTCACTGTTTTGATCAATACCTTCCCTACCTGTTTAAAGTTTGATGCTGATTTTAAGTCAACTGGAATAAGTAACTTGGCCGATCCAGGCACTGGACAACAAACTTCTGCTAAATCCTGATGTCATCTTGTAATGCCAGACAGCACGTGGCCCAGGATCATTGCCCGGTGGACGTGTTAGCAGTTGCAAGGCAGCAAAAGCCTTCGTTCGTCCCTGGATGGGCTCAAAGCAACAACCTTTCGGTTAACAGCTGAACGCGCTAACCGATTGCGCCACAGAGACTCAGACACCAAACAAACTGTAGTAGAAATGCTGAACTTTGTCTCACTTGGTCTGCTGGATGAACCCAAATGAAAGCTGCTGAAAAGAGAGAGAGAAAGGTAACAGAAACACCCAACGTGGGGCTCAAACCCATGTCACTGAGATTAAGTGTGTCGTGCTCTCCCACCTGAGCTAGTCAGGCTTGCGAGACACTTATTCTAGTCACTTTTTTGATCAATACCTTCCCTACCTGTTTAAAGTTTGATGCTGATTTTAAGTCAACTGGAATAAGTAACTTGGCCAATAGAGGCACTGGACAACAAACTTCTGCTAAATCCTGATGTCATCTTGTAACGCCAGACAGGGCTTGTGAGATGCTCATTCAAGAGAAAGTCACTGTTTTGATCAATACCTTCCCTACCTGTGTAAAGTTTAATGGTGTTTTTAAGTGTTTTTAAGTGTGTCGTGCTCTCCTACCTGAGCTAGCCAGGCTTGCGAGACACTTATTCTGGTCACTTTTTTGATCATTACCTTCCCTACCTGTGTAAAGTTTGATGCTGATTTTAAGTCAACTGGAATAAGTAACTTGGCCGATCTAGGCACTGGACAACAAACTTCTGCTAAATCCTGATGTCATCTTGTAACGCCAGACAGGGCTTGTGAGATGCTCATTCAAGAGAAAGTCACTGTTTTGATCAATACCTTCCCTACCTGTGTAAAGTTTGATGCTGATTTTAAGTGAACTGGAATAAAAAAAATTGGCCAATACAGGCACTAGACAACAAACTTCTGCTAAATCCTGATGTCATCTTGTAACGCCAGACAGCACGTGGCCCAGGATCATTGCCCGGTGCACGTGTTAGCAGTTGCAAGGCAGCAAAAGCCTTCGTTCGTCCCTGGGTGGGCTCGAACCACCAATCTTTTGGTTAACAGCCGAACGCGCTAACCGATTGCCCCACAGAGACTTAGAAAGCAATGCAACTGTAGTAGAAATGCTGAACTTTGTCTCAATAGGTATGCTCGAATAATCCAAATGAAAGCTGCCGAAAAGAGAGAGAGAAAGGAAACAGAAACGCCCAACGTGGGGCTCGAACTCACGACCCTGAGATTAAGAGTCTCATGCTCTACCGACTGAAGCTAGCCGGGCTTCTGATGTATTCATTCTAGTCACTGTTTTGATCAAAACCTTCCCTACCTGTGTAAAGTTTGATGCTGATTTTAAGTCAACTGGAATAAGTAACTTGGCCGATCTAGGCACTGTACAACAAACTTCTGCTAAATCCTGATGTCATCTTGTAACGCCAGACAGCACGTGGCCCAGGATCATTGTCCTGGTGCACGTGTTAGCAGTTGTAAGGCAACAAAAGCCTTCGTTCATCCCTGGATGGGCTCAAACCACCAACCTTTCGGTTAACAGCTGAAACGCACTAACCGATTGCGCCACAGAGACTCAGACTACCAATACTACTGTAGTAGAAATGCTGAACTTTGTCTCACTTGGTCTGCTAGGATGAAACCCAAATGAAAGCTGCTGAAAAGAGAGAGAGAAAGGTAACAGAAACACCCAACGTGGGGCTCAAACCCAAGTCACTGAGATTAAGTGTGTCGTGCTCTCCCACCTGAGCTAGTCAGGCTTGTGAGACACTCATTCTAGTCACTGTTTTGATTCATACCTTCCCTACCTGTGTAAAGTTTGATGCTGATTTTAAGTCAACTGGAATAAGTAACTTGGCCAATAGAGGCACTGGACAACAAACTTCTGCTAAATCCTGATGTCATCTTGTAACGCCAGACAGGGCTTGTGAGATGCTCATTCAAGAGAAAGTCACTGTTTTGATCAATACCTTCCCTACCTGTGTAAAGTTTGATGCTGATTTTAAGTCAACTGGAATAAAAAAAATTGGCCAATACAGGCACTAGACAACAAACTTCTGCTAAATCCTGATGTCATCTTGTAACGCCAGACAGCACGTGGCCCAGGATCATTGCCCGGTGCACGTGTTAGCAGTTGCAAGGCAGCAAAAGCCTTCGTTCGTCCCTGGGTGGGCTCGAACCACCAATCTTTCGGTTAACAGCCGAACGCGCTAACCGATTGCCCCACAGAGACTTAGAAAGCAATGCAACTGTAGTAGAAATGCTGAACTTTGTCTCAATAGGTATGCTCGAATAATCCAAATGAAAGCTGCCGAAAAGAGAGAGAGAAAGGAAACAGAAACGCCCAACGTGGGGCTCGAACTCACAACCCTGAGATTAAGAGTCTCATGCTCTACCGACTGAGCTAGCCGGGCTTCTGATGTATTCATTCTAGTCACTGTTTTGATCAATACCTTCCCTACCTGTGTAAAGTTTGATGCTGATTTTAAGTCAACTGGAATAAGTAACTTGGCCGATCTAGGCACTGTACAACAAACTTCTGCTAAATCCTGATGTCATCTTGTAACGCCAGACAGCACGTGGCCCAGGATCATTGCCCGGTGGACGTGTTAGCAGTTGCAAGGCAGCAAAAGCCTTCGTTCGTCCCTGGATGGGCTCAAAGCAACAACCTTTCGGTTAACAGCCAAACTCGCTAACCGATTGTGCCACAGAGACTCAGACTTATCATACCAACTGTAGTAGAAACGCTGAACTTTGTCTCACTTGGTCTGCTAGATGAACCCAAATGAAAGCTGCCGAAAAGAGAGAGAAAGGTTACAGAAACACCAAACGTGGGGCTCAAACCCACGTCACTGAGATTAAGTGTCTCATGCTCTCCCACCTGAGCTAGCCAGGCTTGTGAGATACCCATTCTAGTCACTGTTTTGATCCATACCTTCCCTACCTGTGTAAAGTTTGATGCTGATTTTAAGTCAACTGGAATAAGTAACTTGGCCAATAGAGGCACTGGACAACAAACTTCTGCTAAATCCTGATGTCATCTTGTAACGCCAGACAGGGCTTGTGAGATGCTCATTCAAGAGAAAGTCACTGTTTTGATCAATACCTTCCCTACCTGTGTAAAGTTTGATGCTGATTTTAAGTCAACTGGAATAAAAAAAATTGGCCAATACAGGCACTAGACAACAAACTTCTGCTAAATCCTGATGTCATCTTGTAACGCCAGACAGCACGTGGCCCAGGATCATTGCCCGGTGCACGTGTTAGCAGTTGCAAGGCAGCAAAAGCCTTCGTTCGTCCCTGGGTGGGCTCGAACCACCAATCTTTCGGTTAACAGCCGAACGCGCTAACCGATTGCCCCACAGAGACTTAGAAAGCAATGCAACTGTAGTAGAAATGCTGAACTTTGTCTCAATAGGTATGCTCGAATAAACCAAATGAAAGCTGCCGAAAAGAGAGAGAGAAAGGAAACAGAAACGCCCAATGTGGGGCTCGAACCCACGACCCTGAGATTAAGAGTCTCATGCTCTACCGACTGAGCTAGCCGGGCTTCTGATGTATTCATTCTAGTCACTGTTTTGATCAAAACCTTCCCTACCTGTGTAAAGTTTGATGCTGATTTTAAGTCAACTGGAATAAGTAACTTGGCCGATCTAGGCACTGTACAACAAACTTCTGCTAAATCCTGATGTCATCTTGTAACGCCAGACAGCACGTGGCCCAGGATCATTGTCTGGTGCACGTGTTAGCAGTTGTAAGGCCACAAAAGCCTTCGTTCATCCCTGGGTGAGCTCAAACCACCAACCTTTCGGTTAACAGCTGAACGCGCTAACCGATTGCGCCACAGAGACTCAGACACCAAACAAACTGTAGTAGAAATGCTGAACTTTGTCTCACTTGGTCTGCTGGACAAACCCAAATGAAAGCTGCTGAAAAGAGAGAGAGAAAGGTAACAGAAACACCCAACGTGGGGCTCAAACCCATGTCACTGAGATTAAGTGTGTCGTCCTCTCCCACCTGAGCTAGTCAGGCTTGCGAGACACTTATTCTAGTCACTATTTTGATCAATACCTTCTCTACCTGTTTAAAGTTTGATGCTGATTTTAAGTCAACTGGAATAAGTAACTTGGCCAATAGAGGCACTGGACAACAAACTTCTGCTAAATCCTGATGTCATCTTGTAACGCCAGACAGGGCTTGTGAGATGCTCATTCAAGAGAAAGTCACTGTTTTGATCAATACCTTCCCTACCTGTGTAAAGTTTAATGGTGTTTTTAAGTGTTTTTAAGTGTGTCGTGCTCTCCCACCTGAGCTAGCCAGGCTTGCGAGACACTTATTCTGGTCACTTTTTTGATCATTACCTTCCCTACCTGTGTAAAGTTTAATGCTGATTTTAAGTCAACTGGAATAAGTAACTTGGCCGATCTAGGCACTGGACAACAAACTTCTGCTAAATCCTGATGTCATCTTGTAACGCCAGACAGGGCTTGTGAGATGCTCATTCAAGAGAAAGTCACTGTTTTGATCAATACCTTCCCTACCTGTGTAAAGTTTGATGCTGATTTTAAGTCAACTGGAATAAAAAAAATTGGCCAATACAGGCACTAGACAACAAACTTCTGCTAAATCCTGATGTCATCTTGTAACGCCAGACAGCACGTGGCCCAGGATCATTGCCCGGTGCACGTGTTAGCAGTTGCAAGGCAGCAAAAGCCTTCGTTCGTCCCTGGGTGGGCTCGAACCACCAATCTTTCGGTTAACAGCCGAACGCGCTAACCGATTGCCCCACAGAGACTTAGAAAGCAATGCAACTGTAGTAGAAATGCTGAACTTTGTCTCAATAGGTATGCTCGAATAATCCAAATGAAAGCTGCCGAAAAGAGAGAGAGAAAGGAAACAGAAACGCCCAACGTGGGGCTCGAACTCACAACCCTGAGATTAAGAGTCTCATGCTCTACCGACTGAGCTAGCCGGGCTTCTGATGTATTCATTCTAGTCACTGTTTTGATCAAAACCTTCCCTACCTGTGTAAAGTTTGATGCTGATTTTAAGTCAACTGGAATAAGTAACTTGGCCGATCTAGGCACTGTACAACAAACTTCTGCTAAATCCTGATGTCATCTTGCAACGCCAGACAGCACGTGGCCCAGGATCATTGTCTGGTGCACGTGTTAGCAGTTGTAAGGCAACAAAAGCCTTCGTTCATCCCTGGGTGGGCTCAAACCACCAACCTTTCGGTTAACAGCTGAACGCACTAACCGATTGCGCCACAGAGACTCAGACACCAAATATACTGTAGTAGAAATGCTGAACTTTGTCTCACTTGGTCTGCTGGATGAAACCAAATGAAAGCTGCTGAAAAGAGAGAGAGAAAGGTAACAGAAACACCCAACGTGGGGCTCAAACCCAAGTCACTGAGATTAAGTGTGTCGTGCTCTCCCACCTGAGCTAGTCAGGCTTGCGAGACACTTGTTCTATTCACTTTTTTGATCAATACCTTCCCTACCTGTGTAAAGTTTAATGCTGATTTTAAGTCAACTGGAATAAGTAACTTGGCCGATCTAGGCACTGGACAACAAAGTTCTGCTAAATCCTGATGTCATCTTGTAACGCCAGACAGCACGTGGCCCAGGATCATTGCCCGGTGCACGTGTTAGCAGTTGCAAGGCAGCAAAAGGCTTCGTTCGTCCCTGGGTGGGCTCGAACCACCAACCTTTCGGTTAACAGCCGAATGCGCCACAGAGACTTAGAGAGCAATGCAACTGTAGTAGAAATGCTGAACTTTGTCTCAATAGGTATGCTCGAATAATCCAAATGAAAGCTGCCGAAAAGAGAGAGAGAAAGGAAACAGAAACGCCCAATGTGGGGCTGGAACCCATGTCCCTGAGATTAAGAGTCTCATGCTCTACCAACTGAGCTAGCTGGGCTTCTGATACATTCATTCTAGTCACTGTTTTGATCAATACCTTCCCTACCTGTTTAAAGTTTGATGCTGATTTTAAGTCAACTGGAGTAAGTAACTTGGTCCGATCTAGGCACTGGACAACAAACTTCTGCTAAATCCTGATGTCATCTTGTAACGCCAGACAGCACGTGGCCCAGGATCATTGCCCGGTGCACGTGTTAGCAGTTGCAAGGCAGCAAAAGCCTTCGTTCGTCCCTGGATGGGCTCAAAGCAACAACCTTTCGGTTAAGAGCCAAACTCGCTAACCGATTGTGCCACAGAGACTCAGACTTATCATACCAACTGTAGTAGAAACGCTGAACTTTGTTTACTTGGTCTGCTGGATGAACCCAAATGAAAGCTGCCGAAAAGAGAGAGAAAGGTAACAGAAACACCAAACGTGGGGCTCAAACCCACGTCACTGAGATTAAGTGTCTCATGCTCTCCCACCTGAGCTAGCCAGGCTTGTGAGACACTCATTCTAGTCACTGTTTTGATCAATACCTTCCCTACCTGTGTAAAGTTTGATGCTGATTTTAAGTCAACTGGAATAAGTAACTTGGCCAATAGAGGCACTGGACAACAAACTTCTGCTAAATCCTGATGTCATCTTGTAACGCCAGACAGGGCTTGTGAGTTGCTCATTCAAGAGAAAGTCACTGTTTTGATCAATACCTTCCCTACCTGTGTAAAGTTTAATGGTGTTTTTAAGTCAACTGGAATAAAAAAAAATTGGCCAATACAGGCACTGGACAACAAACTTCTGCTAAATCCTGATGTCATCTTGTAACGCCAGACAGCACGTGGCCCAGGATCTATGCCCAGTGGACGTGTTAGCAGTTGCAAGGCAGAGAAAAAGCTTAAATCGTCCCTGGGTGGGCTCGAACCACCAACCTTTCGGTTAACAGCCGAACGCGCTAACCGATTGCGCCACAGAGACTTAGAGAGCAATCCAACTGTAGTAGAAATGCTGAACTTTGTCTCAAGAGGTATGCTCGAAGAATCCAAATGAAAGCTGCCGAAAAGAGAGAGAGGTAACAGAAACATCCAACGTGGGGCTAAAACCCATGTCACAGAGATTAAGAGTCTCACGCTCTAACGACTGAGCTAGCCGGACTTCTGATACATTCGTTCTAGTCACTGTTTTGATCAATACCTTCCCTACCTGTGTAAAGTTTGATGCTGATTTTAAGTCAACTGGAATAAGTAACTTGGCCGATTCAGGCACTGGACAACAAACTTCTGCTAAATCCTGATGTCATCTTGTAACGCCAGACAGCACGTGGCCCAGGATCATTGCCCGGTGCACATGTTAGCAGTTGCAAGGCAGCAAAAGCCTTCGTTCGTCCCTGGGTGGGCTCGAACCACCAACATTTAGGTTAACAGCCGAACACGCTAACCAATTGCACCACAGAGACTCAAACACCAAACCAACTGTTGTAAAAACGCTGAACTTTGTCTAACTTGGTCTGCTGGATCAACCCAAATGAAAGCTGCCAAAAAGAGAGAGAGAAAGGTAACAGAAACACCCAACGTGGGGCTCAAACCCATGTCACTGAGATTAAGTGTGTCATGCTCTCCCACCTGAGCTAGCCAGGCTTGTGAGACACTTATTGTAGTCACGGTTTTGATCAATACCTTCCCTGTCTGTGTAAAGTTTGATGCTGATTTTAAGTCAACTGTAATAAGTAACTTGGCCGATCTAGGCAATGGACAACAAACTTCTGCTAAATCCTGATGTCATCTTGTAACGCCAGACAGCACGTGGCCCAGGATCATTGCCCGGTGCACGTGTTAGCAGTTGCAAGGCAGCAAAAGCCTTTGTTTGTCCCTGGGTGGGCTCGAACCACCAACTTTTCTTTTAACAGCCGAACGCGCTAACCGATTGCGCCACAGAGACTAAAAGAGCAATGCAACTGTAGTAGAAATGCTGAACTTTGTCTCCATAGGTATGCTTGAAGAATCCAAACAAAAGCTGCCGAAAAGAGAGAGAGAAAGGTAACAGAAACGCCCAACGTGGGGCTCGAACCCACGACCCTGAGATTAAGAGTGTCATGCTCTACCAACTGAGCTAGCCGTGCTTCTGACACATTCATTCTAGTCACTGTTTTGATCAATACCTTCCCTACCTGTGTAAAGTTTGATGCTGATTTTAAGTCAACTGGAATAAGTAACTTGGCCAATCCAGGCACTGGACAACAAACTTCTGCTAAATCCTGATGTCATCTTGTAACGCCAGACAGCACATGGCCCAGGATCATTGCTCGGTACAAGTGTTAGCAGTTGCAAGGCAGCAAAAGCCTTCGTTCGTCCCTGGATGGGCTCAAAGCAACAACCTTTCGGTTAACAGCAGAATTCGCTAACCGATTGTGCCATAGAGACTCAGACTAACGATACCAACTGTGGTAGAAACGCTGAACTTTGTCTCACTTGGTCTGCTGGATGAAACCAAATGAAAGCTGCCGAAAAGAGAGAGAGAAAGTTAACAGAAACAATCAACATGAGGCTCGAACCCACGTCACTGAGATTAAGTGTCTCATGCTCTCCCGACTGAGCTAGGCGGGATTGTGAGACACTCATTCTAGTCACTGTTTTGATCAATACCTTCCCTATCTGTGTAAAGTTTGATGCTGATTTTAAGTCAACTGTAATAAGTAACTTGGCCGATCTAGGCAATGGACAACAAACTTCTACTAAATCATGATGTCATCTTGTAACGCCAGACAGCACGTGGCCCAGGATCATTGCCCGGTGCACGTGTTAGCAGTTGCAAGGCAGCAAAAGCCTTTGTTTGTCCCTGGGTGGGCTCGAACCACCAACCTTTCGGTTAACAGCCGAACGCGCTAACCGATTGCGCCACAGAGACTAAAAGAGCAATGCAACTGTAGTAGAAATGCTGAACTTTGTCTCCATAGGTATGCTTGAAGAATCCAAACGAAAGCTGCCGAAAAGAGAGAGAGAAAGGTAACAGAAACGCCCAACGTGGGGCTCGAACCCACGACCCTGAGATTAAGAGTCTCATGCTCTACCAACTGAGCTAGCCGTGCTTCTGACACATTCATTCTAGTCACTGTTTTGATCAATACCTTCCCTACCTGTGTAAAGTTTGATGCTGATTTTAAGTCAACTGGAATAAGTAACTTGGCCAATCCAGGCACTGGACAACAAACTTCTGCTAAATCCTGATGTCATCTTGTAACGCCAGACAGCACATGGCCCAGGATCATTGCTCGGTACAAGTGTTAGCAGTTGCAAGGCAGCAAAAGCCTTCGTTCGTCCCTGGATGGGCTCAAAGCAACAACCTTTCGGTTAACAGCAGAATTCGCTAACCGATTGTGCCATAGAGACTCAGACTAACGATACCAACTGTGGTAGAAACGCTGAACTTTGTCTCACTTGGTCTGCTGGATGAAACCAAATGAAAGCTGCCGAAAAGAGAGAGAGAAAGTTAACAGAAACAATCAACATGAGGCTCGAACCCACGTCACTGAGATTAACTGTCTCATGCTCTCCCGACTGAGCTAGGCGGGATTGTGAGACACTCATTCTAGTCACTGTTTTGATCAATACCTTCCCTATCTGTGTAAAGTTTGATGCTGATTTTAAGTCAACTGGAATAAGTAACTTGGCCAATCCAGGCACTGGACAACAAACTTCTGCTAAATCCTGATGTCATCTTGTAACGCCAGACAGGGCTTGTGAGATGCTCATTCAAGAGAAAGTCACTGTTTTGATCAATACCATCCCTTCCTGTGTAAATTTTAATGGTGTTTTTAAGTCAACTGGAATAAAAAAATTGGCCAACACAGGCACTGGACAACAAACTTCTGCTAAATCCTGATGTCATCTTGTAACGCCAGACAGCACGTGGCCCAGGATCTATGCCCAGTGCACGTGTTAGCAGTTGCAAGGCAGAGAAAAAGCTTAATTCGTCCCTAGGTGGGCTCGAACCACCAACCTTTCAGTTAACAGGCAAACGCGCTAACCGATTGCGTCACAGAGACTCAGAGACCGATCCAACTGTAGTAGAAATGCTAAACTTTGTCTCAATAGGTATGCTTGAAGAATGCAAATGAAAGCTGCTGAAAAGAGAGAGAGAAAGGTAACAGATCAACATGATCTCCATTACCAAAGCTTAGCGAACCTTTTAGGTTTGTAATGTGACAGTGAGATTCTAGCAAGATTGGATTAATCTTATTTGAAGTGTGCAGCAAGTCGAATTCGAAGCTAACTATTGTCCTCAGATCATCACGCCTAAGTTTTGAGAAGTCAGAATTTTTTCACACAACCTAAATGTAACCCAACAAACACAACCCAGATGGGACTTGAACCCACAATCCCCAGTTTCAAAGGCTGATGCCTCATCCATTAGGCCACTGGGTCAATACTAGCGTTTGTCATATCTGTTGTATGGCTCAGGAAGTTCTTGTAACTCAGAAAACAGTACTTTAGGATCCCTATGCCATATTGCATTCAGACGATCTGATGTGTACACCTAATGACAAAAACAAAAACAACATGAACAAAGAGTAGATCGGATCAGTCTCACAGAATTTTTTGTGGCACTGCAGACTCCTTTTATGGGGCTCGTTGGTCTAGGGGTGTGATTCTCGCTTAGGGTGCGAGAGGTCCCCTAAGAGGTTCGAATCCCGGACAAGCCCTACGACTGTCATAGAAAACGTAGCGGTGTTGTGCTTTTTATGGTGTTTTTATGTTAATTGTATCAGCTTTTGCTGTGACTTTAGTTAATGAACATTTAGTGGACTTCTGATCTAAATCAGTCTAACATGTACAATTATACAGACAAAAAAAGGAGCGGCAATGATACAGTTGTTAGATTTGTTTATGGATCTTGAACAACCCACCAGCTTTATATGTAAGCACCATTTTTGTGTTTGTACAAAGTCTCTTCTCTGTAGGCACCATGCAGGATACTTGAGTGTGCAGTATTAGTGCACAAATTTCCAAACAAACATGCCTAGACCAAAAATATAAACTATGCCGCCAGACCAAACTGTGGGCTGGCCCACACAAAACAGAAGTCCACTGTGGGCCCATAGCAAATCCACACAAAGTGGAGCTTATGGCCACACTGGGCGAAGAATAGGTATACTCGGGCACAGAATCTGGGTCAGAAGTATGCCCTATGAGCATGCTCTGTGGGTATTTAGTAATTAAAAAATAGTTAGGTCTCACTAATACTAAGTTGAGTCCAGGCACAAAATGTGCCTATAAGGTCCCAATAAAGCACTCATACAAAGAAGTGTGGCTATGAACATGCATGGCCATTGTGGCTTTAACACAAAACAAAACTAGTTCACTTCTACTATGTACAAAAGTAGCACAATATTACTTCAACTGCATAATTACATATTTTGAAAACATAAAGTCAATAATAAATGAAGCTATCTAAAAATATAAAGACAACATGGACTATTTTTCGAAGGTTCGGGACGACTGCTTTATTTTATAAAGATGCAGATAGAAAAGTAACCTTGTAAATAATTATTCCTTTTTAATATGTTAACCTTTTTTTTCTATTTGAATATGGGTCTTACCAAATTAAAATGTTAAAGTTAAATATTATATTACAGATATTATTTAAAAAAATAAATCTTAGATAGGAAGTTGTGAAAATAAGGAGGAAGAGGTCATAATTACGAGGAGGAGATTTGGACTCACATTAAAAGGAAGTAATGTCTTTTAGACATGCAAGTCATCATAAAGTGGATTAAAAATGTTTTTCAAAATTGTCTTAAAAATGTTTAAAGTTTTTGATCAGCTTCAAATACTGAATATCTGTCTGTGTGTGTGTGTGTGTGTGTGTGCGCGTGCGTGCGTGCGTGCGTGTGTGTGTGTGCGCGAGAGAGCAGATATAGTGGAAAGTGGAAAACGAGGGGAAAATTTTTATCAATAATTCCTGACTAAAAGTAAGTGGCAAAAAAAGCTTTAAAAAAGACTTTTATTTTGGCGTGGCGGTGTGACGTCATAAGGCGGCGCCGCTCCTCCACTGTGATTCCATGCTTTGATTCAACTGAAGAAAGGTTTGTTTTTAAAACTTTTACACATATATAAACAGATTGATTAAAGTTTCAGGTTTTTTCATCCTATGCTAAATTATGTACCTGTTGTTGAAAATAATATTTTAACCCTTTTTACAACGTAGTACTATTTTACTCACAGTAATGAGGGCTATTGTTTGAACAAAAATGTGTGTAATAAAATTTTTAATGAAGGTTTAATTTATTAAATAGCATAATGTCATTCCATTCTAAGTATACATCACTATATATATATAAGAAATGGAGTACTAGTTTTAATCAGCTCATTTGTGGCTATTGTTTCTTGCTTGAACTTACTGGATTTATTTTTGTTAATTACTCTCCTATAAAGAAACTGTTGAAGCAAGTGTTGAAGAGAAGTTATTTTGTTTCTGTTCATTGTTTTATTCATTTAACATTTTTTTTGTTTTGTTCATTTTAAACAGGATAAGGTGTCCAAACAGAGAAAAACTCCTGCTGAAGCGACTGATCTCCACACTGTTATAAAGATGGCGTTTATTAAAGAGGAGAGTGAAGATGTGAAGATTGAAGAAACATTCCGAGTCAAACATGAAGATCTGCAGGAACAAACAGGTTAATTTTCATTCTCAAAGACCAACTCAGTCATTTGATCCTCATTCAGATATATTTTAATAATAAGAATACTAAATTAAATCCATCTTGCAGCCCTGAGTGTGCTGCCTAGTTCTCCTAAATGCACATAAGCACTCATTAAAAGACAGGAATGAGCTTCTTTCCTGTTACTTGTTCTCATGTCTTTTGTCATTATTTTTATGTATTATTAGTCTCCCATTTTCTCTACCTTCTTAAGGTTATTGCTTTTCTTGTTCTCCTACTGTTTGTAAAGCGTCCTTGAGTACTGGCGCTATATAAAATAAATAAAAACAATAAATTTTAAAAGTTTAACTGAGCTGACAATATTTGACCTACAGTATTCTCATAGAAGATATCTGCTATTACAGTGATAGTGTTGGCTTAGTACTTTCCATTTGCATATGTCACGTTGATCACAATTCCCTTTTTTATCAACTTCTTTATGGGTTTAAACTTGTTTCTAGTAGTTGTTACTAGTTCTCACAGATAGTATCTGAGTTAGAACGACATCATTATTATAATAACTAATTACCAGGACTTTTGTGTTTAAAGAGGGTTTCTGTGGGGTCTTAAAATGTCTTAAATTCCAAAATCTAAATTTTAGGCCTTAAAAAGTGTTTTAACTTTTAAAACATTTGTTCATTTTTTTTTTTCATTCAAAATTCGCTTGTGTTTGATAAAGTGTATGGATACAAGTAAAGCTTGTTTTTACACTATATTTAAAATCTTTTGCTAAGAAAAAAACAGCAAGCGCCGCCATTGGAATCTTTTTGCCTGAATTTTTCATTTTTTTTAAGAATTAATTTTTGGATCCTAAATACAGTGCTATGCTGCTTAAGCATGAGACGATAACAGTTTACAAGGTATACCACAGTTTGGAAAAGGCAAGGTTTTAAAACCTTTTGAAGTTTGAAGTTTTTTTTTTTAGCACAGTATCTCCAGCAGATAAAAATATCCAAAGATGCCATTTTAAATAGTAAAGAAATCTGTGTGTCTGAAACAAATGAAGACAGCAGAAGTCAATGATTAATTTGAATGATTCAACCTGATCACCATGCCTAATGCTGCTTGATGTTACAAAGAAAAAAAAATAATAATTTAAATTGACTTTGCATCTATAGTCATGAACACACTTGTTTGTAGAGCAAGTAGTGCGACCGTTTTCTGCCGTTTATAACTCCTGGTCATTTCTCCAATTGTCAACTGAATTGGAAGTGCTAAAACAATAGCATATGAGATCAGGTCACTATGACATGATTGACAATTGTCGCTGTTTGTCATTGTACTCTGGTTATCCTGTGATCTGATGCTGAGTATTCTTAGGGCTTTTCACACTTCAAATGTTTAACCCTGGGTCATTCTAACCCTCGATAAACAGAATCCTGGGTTATCTGTAATCTCGTTCCACAATGCTCATGCTATACCTGGTGTTCATTGACAAACGGTCCACATTTGCAAACCCCAGGTTAACATTATTATTTGTATATTTATGTTGTCACTGTCCCTGATTGGACAAACAGCAGGTCACCTTTTTAGATGGCATTTCTGCATCTTATCAGGTAAATAAAATGTCATCATGTAGGTCTTCAGCTAAGCCTCAGGACATGCACAAAGGCAAGAAAACAAAGACAAAAGTACAAATGAATAAAAACAAGTAGCAAAGAATGTCATCCTGCCATCTCCTCATCACTCCAGTTAACAGCAAATGTGGCATTAAGCATTTGAATAAGTTCATTCATTCATTTTCCTTCGGCTTAGTCCCTTTGTTCATCAGGGGTCACCATAGCGGAATGATCCACCAACTTATCCAGCATTTTTTTTAAAACAGCGGTTGCCCTTTCAGCTGCAATAAAATAGCCACCTTTTGCTTTGATTACTGCTTTGCACACTCTTTCTATTCATGCCTAGGCATTCTATTGATGAGCTTCAAGAGGTAGTCATTTCACAGGTGTGCCCTGTCAGGTTTAATTAAGTGGGATTTCTTGCTTTATAAATGAGGTTGGAACCATAAGTTGTGTTGTGCAGAAGTCAGGTGGATACACGGCTGATAGTCCCACTGACCAGACTGTTAAAATTTATATTATGGCATGAAAAAAGCAGCTAAGTAAAGAAAAAAACGAGTGGCCATCATTACTTCATGAAATAAGGCTCAGTCAGTCCGAAGAATTGGGACAACTTTCAAAGTGTCCCCAAGTGCAGTCATAAAAACCATCAAGCGCTACAAAGAAACTGGCTCACATGCAGACCGCCCCAGGTCGGAAGACCAAGAGTCACCTCTGCTGCGGAGGATAAGTTCACGGTGAGAGTTCAAGTCACGGTGAGAAAAAAGGGAAACGCAATTTGGCGGAGGTTTTAATCACAGATTACACATCGGCATCAACGAAAAAAAGAAATGTAAGAAAAGAAATACATGAGAAAAGAGAAAATAAGAAAATTTGTTAGTTTATTAAATTACACATGCCACCCTACCTTTTATTTTAATGAAAAATTTAACTTCTCTTTAACATCTATTTTGAGTATGTTATGTAATCATTCATGCATTTAATTTTCCTGCCATTCATTTCTTAAGGCCACAATACAAATGTTAATTGACTAGTGTATAAGGCTTATAGAAATTGTAATCCTTCTGGAGCTAGAAGAACTCTGTCCAAAGTCATAATTAAACAGAAACATTCTCTGAAAAGGTAATATTTGATTACTGGAGCTGTATTAAACACTCTAGAATATACTTTCTGTCATGCAGCTAATAGAAAGGAGGCTGAGGCCTGTCTAACTGTGGGCCACCAGTTAGAGGAGCTGCTCTGTCCTCTAATAAAGGCTCATCAGTGGTTGAGTTATTTGACTTAAACCACACAATCTGTCACAGTTGTAAGTGATTGTTGTCAGGATTAAGGATTTTTTTATGCTTTTTGTTTTGAATGCAGTGAGCGACGTATATGAGGGGGTGAGTTGTGCGCGACATACCTGAAGAGCGGTGGGGGTGAGTTACGCGCAACGTACCTGAAGAGCGGTGGGAGTGAGTTGCACGCGACATACCTGAAGAGCGGTGGGGGTGAGTTGCGCTCGAAGTACCTGGAGAGCGGTAAGTTGCGCGCGACGTACCTGAAGAGCGGTAGGGGTGAGTTGCGTGCAACGTACCTGAAGAGCGATGGGGGTGAATTGCGGGAGATGTGCGATTTCCGGGAGATTATCATTCATTTTGCAGGATACTCCCGGAACTTCCAAGAGACTTGGGATGTCTGCATGAGCATCACCTTAAGGTGAGAAATGCATACTCACTTAAAACAGTTGGGTTATTAATAACCCAACAGGTAACCCATAGATGGGTCAATTTGGCACCGACCTTCTGTTGGGTTATTTTAACCCGATCCATAGGGTTGATAAGGTTAACCCAACAATTTGGGTTACAAAAATAACAAATTTTTTGGGTTATTTTGCCAAAAAGTGGCTTAACCACTATATAACAATAAATTATTTGTATTATTATTATTTTTTTTATTATAGTAGTAGTCATCTTTATATGTAAATAAAAAATACACAGCTTTTAATACATTGGCAAAGCTTTTTTAAATCCATGAATTTAGTGCCACTCCTTCCACAATAACAAATGCCTGAGAGCAGTTTAGTTCATCCCCAAGCAGCAGGACATAAGGGTTCTGTCTCTGTTGCTCCTCCTCCTCTAAGTACTGAATGAAATACAAGTATACACACATGAATTAAATAATGTCCAACATTTATTTTCATAAATAATGCATCTAGAGGTAAAAAATCAACAAATTCTTGTTTTGCCTCCTGGTATGAGGGCCGAACCATCTTGCTGCACAATCTGTATGGCAGTGAAGAAATAATAGCTGGTTGAGTTGTTAAAGCACCCTCTCCAAAGTGGGATCTACAAGGCTGTCTTTATATCAAACAGAAAAAAAACACAATAATTAAACTCAAAACAAGCCCCTCATATCAAAGGTGAAATGCTACAAATTGGGATTAAAACAGAGCTGTTATGCAGCATTGTCTCACCAGATGAAATGTTTGCTTGAACTGGTAGATCCAAGGCTCTCTTCTCTCTTTTTTTTTTGCAATATGAGAGAATCCGCAGTGATGCATCTCCCCAAATCATAAAAAAGTTTCTTTGGTGTGTGGGTATAAAATACCCGTCCTGAGCAATATAAAATAAATAAATAAAAACAACACTTAAATTCATGCCATACAAACAGTACACTGGATTTATTAAAGGCAGGGGCGGACTGGGACAAAAATTCAGCCCTGGCACTGTAGCCACACCAGCCCACATTACCACACCGACACAGCCCCACCCATGGACACGCACATCCACACATTATATCAGTGTACAGATGGTGAAATAATATACGCAGTGCCAAATGTAATAGATATTAAAACATTTAAATGTATGTGACTGGAACAAAAACAACCTCTTTATAAAAAATGTATACATACAGTAAAAACTTAATAAAAAAATGTTTGTCTGCTATTATATGATAGAAGTAACTAAATGTGTCTCACGCACACACACACACACACAGAGCTTTACACACAAATGGACACGCAGCATGTGCAAAATGTCCTGTATGTCCAAAGAATTTTGTCAGTTGTTGTGTCTGAGTGAGAAAAGAATTGATGAAATTTGAGAGATGTAATCATTAAATGCATTTTGTGCCAAAACGATGAGAATTGATCCCTAGTTCAGCCCACATAGACTTCTGTTGTGCTCACTGTGTCAAGAGTTTTGCAAAAGTGTCCTATATAGAGAAATGTGTCCTAGCGTCTGTAAAAAACTTTATTACACTTAAGTAATAACAGTAGCACAAAAGGCAATACAATATATAACAAAAAAGCAGAAATATTTGTGTGTACTAGCAGATTTGTACATTTTTAATCCTTCATGATATATAGCTTTTTTTGATATAAAGTATGCTGAAGTGTTGCTAGTGCTGCATCTCCATTTGTGTGTGTGTGACACACATTCACAGGCTACTCCTATCATAGGGGTTAATTTATCGTTAATTAGCCACAGTCTTAAAAATGCTTACATGAGCTTTTATTTTGAAGTGTTTCTGGCAATCAGACAGTTTATTCTTATTTGTTTCGGGACCACACACACACACACACCAACCTACATGGATACTCCGAAGTGATGTTTAGCACTTGCATGCTCAGTACTTGTTGGAAACTTTGTGGAAAAAGAATAAAGAATTCTGGATTGATTGCAGCTCGTTGCCTCTGACTGACCAGACATCTGTGGTGAACTAGCCCCCACTGACAACCCCTAACTGGTTTGTGGTTTCTATATCAGTTTTCTGTACACAGTATTAAGAAACTGTCAGCATTTGTGTCAGGGTGTGTTTCTCTTACGGCTGTATTCCTACCTCCATGACACTTGACTCTGCTGCAGCAGTCAGGCTATCTGCACTGCCACTGGGTCCAGAAACATTCTAGTTTGAATAGATGAACACAGGGGTCAGGAAAGGAAGAACATAAGCAAGCCAATGTCTGACTATTGCATAGATATACTACAATATTGCCTGTAAAAGAAGTCTATGTTCCACCTACATATGCATGTATTTAATGTCATACTTTAAAGACTAGCTATGTATTTAGAGTTGACTACAAATTCCTACAGTACTGTAGCTATAGCTGTTCTGTGTATACCCTAAATTCCACGTTATCTGCTTATAATGATATTTTAAAATGTATGGGAGTTCCACACTGAGTTAACTGTTAAACACAGTGTAGGTTACTGTCAAAAACTGTCAGAAGTAGCGTGAATGACATTAAAATTAATTATTTATATTTTAGTATAATTAAGGGGGTCAGTCACACACCAGAAGCGCTGCTCGGCGACGCACAGCGTCGCGCCGAGCAACGCCATGCATTTCAGAATTCTAATTTCTAAACAAAAGTTTCTAAGGTACACAAGTCGGCAGCTGTCATGTGAATATGCGCGTCTGATGTGCCATACTCTCAACTGTCATGTGCTCGCCGTGTTGCGGCGCATCCGATGTGTGACCTGCTTTATTTTCTGTTCCCTTCTTACCTCCTCTACCGCGCTACTGTCCTCCGATGCATTTACACCTCCTCTCGCGAATATTTCGGTTAATTTTATGCATTTGGCAGCATCTGATTTTAGAGCCCTTTTCTTGCTCTCTCTGACCTTTTCAGCACCGCCTTTCCTTTTTTACGGTCCATATTTTGACATTAACGTTAGCTTGCGTTGTGTTGCATTTACTGTTTGACCATCTTGCCAGATTTTGATTACATCAGCGTAATCCACAGCCTCTGATTGGGTCGGCCCATCTCGAGACCGGCCGGCCGTCGCCGATTGGCCCAAATGCTTAACATGTATCATTATTATAATTATCAATCATCATTATTATTATTATTATTATTATTGTTGTCATCAACAGCAGCATTATATTCACATCTTGCAAGAGATAAAAGCTGCCAGCATGCAAAAACAATACATATTAAAAAAAAAAAAAAAAAAAAAAAAAAAAAAAACCTGACCGGCCCACATTTTAAAACTGCTCCGGCCCTTCTGGCATTTGCCAGAATTGCCAGACGGCCAGTCCGCCCCTGATTAAAGGGATATTTTACACAAAAATGGAAATTCTGTTATCAGTAATTCACCCTCCCCTTGTTCTAAATCTCTCCTCAGATGAACACAAAACATGATATTTTGAACAATACAGGTAACTAAACCATTCTTGGTCCACAGTGAAATTCCATAGCATTTTTTATCTGTTGAAGTCAGTGGGGACTATCAAGTTTTTGATTTGCTTTGTCCTTTAAAGTTATCATTTGTGATCAGCAGAAATAAATGAATAAAAAACCATTTATAAAGGGCGCTCGCACTCACCATCACTCATGCTCTTATTAAGACACCTCGTTTGCATAGCAGCCACAAAACAATTCATTATAACTGCTGAACATATACCAGGTTGCAAAAATGTAATTGCTGACTCGTTTTTCTTTTCATAAGTTTTAGCTATTGGCGCCAGAAGCTGACCCTCATCCAACACCTGTTCCTCATTATTCAGAGATGGCATTGCCATAAACCACCCTTTATATCACCTCAGAGAATCCTCTATTTCTCTAATCCTTCAAGCAGTCGCCCCTAGAACTCTCCAGTCATATCTCACTGCATGGAGCTCTTTCAAACACTTTTACTCTCTGTATAAATCACCTTTCGTGACTTTTCCCTCCTCTCTATCACCTCATTCATTGCACATTTACACATTTCAAAAAATATGAAAGCTAGTTCAATTTGAAGCTACCTAAGCGGGATTAAATTTTTTCCACAAATTGATACACAGTTCTCCTTCAGATGCCATTACAAATTCTCAAGCCACCCTCCTTATCAATGGCATACAAAAAATGTTCATTTTTGACATCCCCTCGCCCACACACCCATTCCAAACCCTCTTAACATTCTTGCACTACAAGAGAGCCCAAGACCATAACCCCCTCGCCTAACTTTTTACTGACGAGGATAATTCAATTCAATTCAATTCACCTTTATTTGTATAGCGCTTATACAATGTAGATTGTGTCAAAGCAGCTTCACATAAAAGGTCACAGTAAATAGGAACAGTGTAGTTCAGTTAGTAGTGTTTAAGTTCAGTTCAGTTTAGCTCAGTTCAGTGTGGTTTAATAATCACTACTGAGAGTCCAAATATTGAAGAGCAAATCCAACGATGCGCAGCTCTACAGATCCTGAACCATGCAAGCCAGTGGCGACAGCGGAGAGGGAAAAAAAACTTCACTAAAGGCGGAAGTGAAGAAAAAAAACCTTGAGAGAAACCAGGCTCAGTAGGGCACGACCATTTTAATAACCGTCCAGTAACACGTTTTTGGTTTCAAAACCACCTAAAAGAAGTTTTCTGCATTTCAGGCTTCTCCCCCACCCCGAACCATTCTCTACACACTCATTCAGGATAGGAGCAGCCACTACAGCAGCCCACAATGACCTCTCCCAACCACAGATACAAACTCTCGGATGTTGATCCTCTAACGCATTGATGCGTTCTGGAAAATGAAGTCAATGTCCACTCCAGTGAAGATAAGTAATAAAATACACTTTTATTAATAAAATAAAACGCAGTGAAAAAGTAGAATAAACAAAAGACAAATAACAGAAACAAAATCCTTACTTTATCCTCCGTTGAGGATAAAGGGCAACCACCCTCATTATAGAGAAGTCAGAAAGCGCAAAGCTGATCAGTATGGCTGCGCTTTTATACTTCCAAAATCAGGTCATGCACATAATTACACCTCATATATCAGTGAGGACTTGACATATTGAATTATGCTCAGGGATACAAGTACCTATACACCATTTGGGTCTTACCTATTACATCAAAGAACACATTATAAATCACTAAGGACCAACTGTATAATGTGGTCTGACCACTCAGTCAAGAGTTCTAATAGTCAGCTAAACTTATAGGTCATGTCTTATGTGAACAAATGTATAGTTGTTCCTAGGTACATTTTAGAACATTAATCAACATACAAACAATTACATGCTCATTACTTAGACAGTTTTAAGCCATTAAACGCTACCAGAGGTACCGGTGCCTACAGAGGCTCCCGGCTTCCATGAACAAAGAGTATCATGGCTTTGTGGCCAGGGAGTTCCCCATCCCATGGACAGAGAGTCTCAGGCCTTCATGGTCAGCTGCACTAGCGGTTTGCACTCAGAGGAGAGGAGGTCAGGGGAAGGTAAGAGCAGATGAGGGTCAGAGAAAGGTAACTCTCTCTCCTTCATCTTTCATTAGTCTTGCGCGCCCTCTGCTGGTTACGTTGTGCTCTTTGCTTACACTTTCAGATAAAGTTGAGCTCTGAAGTATTGGAATGTCAGTATAGGAGAGGTTTACTTTTGTATCTTCCTCGTCTCACATTAATAATGGCACCATTCATCACAATTACTACACCAACGTTGTAGCTTTAGCTGAGCTCATACCCACATTACTATTGACCGGAACCAATGTTCCTGCGGGATTCCACACAACTCTCTAATCTGCTAATTTTACACTCAATCATCGCACCACTGCAGCAACAGTGTCAGTCTAGCTGAGCTCCTATCCACTTAAATCATGACATTTCTATAAGAGCACACATAACACTCCAGACACTAACTACCAATGCACCTCTGCAGCTGCAGAGTCACTCTGCTGAGTCTCATTCCCCCTCTGCGACACGGCTGCAACAGTAACGCTCTGCTTGAGTTCACATACACTTCCATTTAGTCATTTACTACTGACACACTTCCCAGCACTTCCACAGTAGTTAAAACGTCTCTCCAGAGGTGTACTTTCCTTCCAATACTGACTTCCATTGCATCTCTGCAGTCGCAGAGACGCTCCGCTGAACTTCATTCCCCTCTACACCACTGCTGTAACAGTGATGCTCTGCTGAGCTCATATACACTTCCATTTAGCCATTCACTACTGATACACTCCCCAACACTGCAAAAGCAGTAAAAACGTCTCTGCGAAAGGCAAATTTCCCTTCCAATATTGACTTCCATTGCACCTCTGCAGCAGTGACGCTCTGCCTGAGCTCATGTCCACTATCAATCATCCATACCACTACTGACACACCCCATCACTGCCAAAGCAGTTAAAACGCTTCTGCAAAAGCGTATTTTTACCCTTTATTATTAACTTCCATTGCACCTCTGCACAACAGAGACGCTCTGCTCAGCTTCATTCCTCTCTGCACCACTGCCGCTGCAGTGACGCTCTGCCTGACCTCTGATACACTTCCAAATTTTCATTTTCACTGATACTCTACTCTGCTCTGCCACAGTAGTTTAAATGCCTCTGTACATGCATAGTTACCCTTCAATAATTCCATGATACTAACACTCACCGCACGTGTGCAGCAGCAGAGACACTCTGCTGAACTTTATAGCTACATTTCACCACTGCCATAGTAAGCCTCTCTAACAGAGCTCACGCCTACATGCTTCAAATCATTACATTTACCTCACTCTCCCGCCCGCCCGGTCCATGCAATTAACACTGCCCCGGGAGCACACATAGTTGTACATATTCCGTCAGTCAGTACACCACTCAGGTAGCAACTCTTATCTCTCCATTTATACCCGCACCAGCCCCGTTTTTGCTCCTACAAGCTTTTCTAGTACCATTTTAACACCTTTTTATACCCGCAGCCAGGTATTGCGTTGATCTTCATTGCCTTTTAGGGGGTTTTTCAAATACGCAGTTGCTGTCCCGAGCAGATCATTTTGGGGAGTTCTCGAGACCTACCTGAACTCAGAGCTCCCCTGTCGCCCTGCAAACAGGAGGGATCCCAGGGCTCAAGGACCTTTTAAGCTCAAGGCTCTCTCCCGGGACAGCGTGCCAAACTTGCTTATAATCGATCATCAGCTAAGTGTGAACTCTTGAAGTGAAGTTTATTTATAAACTAATTTTGAGAGGATCACGTGATTAAGATTGAACATGGCTGGTTCTGCATTAACTACGTATGATCCGCCAATCAGACGATTCCTAACCCAATATAAAGAGCCAAGGTTTCTCACTATAGTCGTCTTCGATTTGAAGAGTCCCCCTTTCCAACCCTACTCCTCCACCTTTCTCTTCATAGGGTGGCACAGTGGCCCAGTGATTAACACTGTTGCCTCACAGCAAGAACGTCATTGGCTCTAGTCCTTTAACAGGCCGGCTGTCGTTTCTGTGCAAAGTTGGCATGTTCTTCCCGTGTTTGTTGTGTGGGTTTCCCCCGGGTTCTCCGGTTTCCTCCCACATTCCAAAAACATGCACTACAAGTTAATTGATTAATCTAAATTAAGCACTACAGTCAAACTTACATCCAGCAGCATATATCTTTATAACAATAATTTTCCGTCATCAGCTCTTATCAAAAACGGGGGAGTTCTCGAGACCTACCTGAGCTCAGAGCTCTGCAAATGGGAGGGAGTCCAGGGCTCAAGGACATTTTGAGCTCAGGGCTCTCTCCAGGGACAGCATGCCAAACTTGCTTATAATCAATCATGAGCTAAGTGTGAACTCTTGAAAGATGAATCTACTTAAATGTGTACACGTTAATGGACTGAACAAAATATGATCTGATTTATTTTGCATTTAATGTGCATCAAAATTACAGTGTGTGTAGCCAATGTTTCCAGTGTCTTTTCACTTTTCAGCTTTTGATGAGTTTTTAAGACTTAATGAAAACTAATGTTTTATTTATTTATTTCAGACCTAATTGAAGAGAATGAGGGGAGTAAAGAGGAGGAACATCATGTCAAAATTGAGGAAAAAACTCATTTACAGACTGATAGTATTTTGAAAAGGAGAGACAAGAATCGTTTCACCTGCACCTGCACTCAGTGTGGAAAGAGTTTTGGAAGAAAAGGCAATCTTAAGATTCACATGATGATCCACACTGGAGAGAAACCATTCACATGCACTCAGTGTGGAAAAAGTTTCAGCCAATTATCATCCCTTAATCAACACATGAGGATCCACACTGGAGAGAAACCATTCACTTGCACTCAGTGTGGGAAGAGTTTCAGCCAATCATCATCCCTTAATCTACACATGATGAGCCACACTGGAGAGAAACCATTCACTTGCACTCAGTGTGGGAGAAGTTTCATCCAATCATCAGACCTTAATAAACACATGAAGACCCACACTGGAGAGAAACCATTCTCATGCACTCAGTGTGGGAAGAGTTTCAGCCAATCATCATCCCTTAATCCACACATGATGAGCCACACTGGAGAGAAACCATTCACATGCACTCAGTGTGGGAAAAGTTTTCACTGCTCTTCACACCTTAATCAACACATGAGGATCCACACTGGAGAGAAACCATTCACTTGCACTCAGTGTGGGAGGAGTTTCAGCCAATCATCAGACCTTAATAAACACTCGAAGACCCACACTGGAGAGAAACCGTTCACATGCACTCAGTGTGGGAAAAGTTTTCACTGCTCTTCATACCTTAATCAACACATGAGGATCCACACTGGAGAGAAACCATTCACTTGCACTCAGTGTGGGAGGAGCTTCAGCCAATCATCATCCCTTGATCAACACATGAGGATCCACACTGGAGAGAAACCATTCACTTGCACTCAGTGTGGGAGAAGTTTCAGCCAATCATCATCCCTTAATCAACACATGAGGATCCACACTGGAGAGAAACCATTCACATGCACTTAGTGTGGAAAGAGTTTCAACCGATCAGCAAACCTTAATAAACACAGAAAGATCCACACTGGTGTGAATATATGAGCTCCAAAATTTAAGCTGCACCAGACAACTCACACTGGAGAGACAGTACACTGTGACAAGAGGTTTATTCAGTTAACACATCTGAAAACACAAAAGAGGATTTATACTGGAGAGAAACTGTACAGATCTGATCAGTGTCTACAGAGTTTCGCTCATTCGGCGCAGCTTAAGAAACACATGGACAAAAATTTGCACACATGACATGAATGAAGCAAAACACTTTCTCATGTTCACAGGATGTTTCATGTCTGAATAATGTTAGAAAAGGCTGAGTGACGGTATACTGTTTTCCAGCAGTCCTACACTGCAGTGGGTGGGGTTGTAAATTTGTTGCACTCCTTGCGTTTACCATAAACACAATGATGGCGGCTGAGAGAACAGTTTCAAAAACATCTGGCAAACAGCACCACAGTGCAGATACATCTGTACTCTACTCTCCAGTGTATTCATGTAGCTAGTGTTGTTCTGACTCCTAGAATGAGAAACAAATCACTGGGAAGACACTGCACATCAAAGAAGGTGGAGCTCCAGGATGGTTAGTTTGCAGTATACCAGGGCCTCAAGTTTAGAAAGCCCATTTAATTGCACTGTGTTGCAGCTTTTATTAGGAAAGTTTCTTTACTTTTAGGTTCAAGATTCTTTCTAGTTTACTACATATACTTTTTTGAGTAGAATACAAACTTGATGAATATTTTATGATTTAGGCAGGAAATAGGATGGCCATAAAGCAAGACTGAGCTCTCTCAGGAGGGAGGGACCAGTGCGCGAGATGTCTCAGACTGAAGGCGTATTAATGAAATAAGTGCTCAGGAAGCCCCAACCCTTTTTTTTATCAACTGGTTGTTGCGATGTACTCCTATGCAACCTAGGGTGCTTATTGTTCCAGAGAAATTAATTGACTAAATGATCAAAATGTTTTAAATATTGTAGAGAAATATTTACAGGGATATACTGAAGTAGAGAAGTAACTTTAGGAAGGCAATTCATGTTGAGTATGATAGTTTGTTATTTTGAGTACCTCAGAGCAGTGGTTCTCAATTCTGGTGCTTGTGCAAAATGATTTGACAACTGTCCCAAATGAATTTTAGCTCTTATTACTAGATCTTAGAATCACACCTGAGGACTTCCGGTTGTGTCGCCTTTGGTATAGCCGTGAGTGCGACCAGCTCCCTTTAACTTTTCATTTGTTCTTTACAAACTCCGCTGTTTTAGAACTTTTTGGGAACCTACATCTATTTACTTTTCTTTCTTAGAGTGCGTAGTATTATATTCTCACTTAACATGTCGAAAGGAAAGGGCAAACAGGTGGAAAAAGACTGTGAAGCATCATCCTTGCCTAGCTCTAGTGTTACGCTAGCTGAAATCAGCGCCCTGCACGAGAGCTCAAAACCTCTCTTGCCATGGATTTCAAAGCCTCTTTTGAAAGCTTGGACACTAAGTTGGACAATATTAACTCCACAGTCGCGGCTCATGACCAGTGCATCAGTTGTCTTGAATTGGGACTCACGGAGGTGACCCAGCACCTTGAACACCTAAAGGCCACGTGCTCCGGCCTCACAAAAGAAAACGAGTGGCTGCGGTCTAAAATTTCAGACCTAGAGGGGCGCAGCTGGTGGCAGAATATTCGCATTGTGGGGCTCCCTGTGTCAATTGAGGGACCATGACCAACTAACTTCTTAGCCAAAAATCTCAGCAAGCATTTTGGAGATCACATTTTCGCATCACCGCCTGAACTGGACAGAGCGCACCGAATCCCTGCTCCCAAACCTGCCCCAGGAAAGAGACTGCATCCTGTGGTTCTGCGGTTTCATCCTTACCAGGTGAAGAATTTCGTAGTTTGTGAGTCTCGGACAAAAAAAGGGATTTTGACCTTTCGAAATCACAAGATTCGGATCTTTGAAGATTACAGCCCAGATGTCCTAAAGCTGCACAGTTAATTCAAAGATGCCATGACGGCGCTCTACAAGTTCGGACTCAGACCTGCTCTTCTCTGTCCAGCTAAACTATGCATCACTCTACCGAACGGTGAGAAACTATGGTTGCTAACAGCTAATGAAACCAACAACTACATTCGGAACTTAGACGCATAGTAGTTCACTTCTTTGCTTTGGACTATGATATGATATAAACACATCTCTAGTTATAAACTGCTTGGAGCATTTTTTTTTTCTTGTAAATCTCATGCCACTTCAAGGAGTTACTACTGGGTGACTATTCGATTTACACTAACAGACGTTTGTATGTCATGATGCAGTGTGATTTATTTTTTCCGGACAATTCTGTTATTGCTTTTTGATGACAATGGTGACTCGTTCTTCTCGCCTATTTTTCTTTTTCATGGATGATGATATATCATCGTGTTCTGCGGATAAAGCCTTGTTAAACTGTATAAAATGTTTGTTACCAGCTTACGGATAAGTCATAGTTCAAATAATGTTTATTCCATTTATTTTTTTTTTGTTTGTTGTATGTAGTGATGATATAAATACAACTATGAGGTTGTGTAGTAAAACATGGGGAGGGATTGTATAAAGGAAGAAGGAAGCTTGCAACTGTTTTTGGTTGGAGATATGTATGATGTAGATGTTCTTGCCTACATCGTTTGTTGGAGTTATGTGTGTGGGTTAGGAGGGCGAGGGTAGGTGTTTTTTTTGTTTGTTTGTTTTTTCTCTTCTGCGGGAGCCAGAGAAATTTTTTGTGACAAATAGTTTTTAATGTCTTCTGTGTTCAGTGGCACACCTACTGGTGTATTTACATTTTCCAGCTGGAATGTCAAAGGGCTTAACTCACCTATAAAACGTGATAAAGTTCTCAACCATTTGAAGCAGCTAAACCTAAAAAAGCTTTTATCCAAGAAACTCATCTTACAAGTGCTGACAAATGTCACCCCTAGCACTTCAGCTGGTATTATATGGGAAGCTTGTAAAGCCTTTCTGAGGGGAGAAATCCTATCTTATTCAGCACATCAGAGGAAAAAGGTATCTGAACAGAAGTCTTCTTTAATTTAAATATCTAGCGGAGCTTCAATCCAGAATGGAAACCTCACCTACTCTAGATTTGTCTAAGAAACTACTTACGACAAAAACTGAATTTGACCTGCTGACAATGAATGAGGCCACTGAAGCGCTTCATAAAAGCCGATATAATTACTATGAATTTGGTGACAAACCTAGTAAACTATTAGCACACCAGCTACGTCAGTCCTCTGCCCTAAACTATATAACTTCTCCGGACCCACAATTGACCCACTTCTCATTAACAACTAATTTAGAAATTTCTACAACTCCTTGTACACCTCAGAAAGCCTTAACGAAGAATCACACCTTGATAGTGTTTTCAATAATCTTGATATTCCCCTTATCGATTCTGATTTGGCCATAAAATTGGATGATCCCATCACTCTCGATGAAGTTAAGACAACGCTGAGCCTTTTGCAAAGTGGAAAGTGCCCAGATCTTGATGGGTTTCCAGCAGAATTTTTTTATAACATCACCTCTTTAGAAACTATCACCTCTTATGCTGAACATGTTTAATGAATCTTACAAATCTGGTATATTTCCTCAAACTCTACGCCAAGCCTCTATCTCCCTAATCCTTAAAAAAGATAAGGACCCCCTTCAGTGTAATAATTATCATCCCATTTCTCTACTGTGTGCAGATGGAAAAGTATTTGCTAAGATACTAGCATGTTGCTTGGAACCACTACTACTGGCTATAATCTCCCCAGATCAAACTGGTTTCATTAAAAATAGGCAGTCTTTTCATAACCTCAGACGTCTCTTCAACATTCTTTACACTAGTCCACATAAAAAGACTCCAGAGTTAATTATATCCATGGACGCTGAAAAGGCTTTTGACAGAGTTGAGTGGGATATTTTTTTATTTTATACTCTTAAAAAATTTGGAATAGATGATTATTTTATATCTTGGATAAAGCTTTTGTATACTTCCCCTTTAGCCTGCGTACGCACAAACAATTACTATTTAAAATACTTCCGTCTTGGGAGAGGAACAAGGCAAGGATGCCCACTCTCACCTCCCTTGTTTGCTCTGGCTATCGAACCTCTAGCCATTGCCCTCAGAGGTAGTTCAATGTTGGGCATCACTATGGGGGTTGACCATAAAGTATCCTTGTATGCAGACGACCTTCTGGTGTTCATTGCTGACCCGGCCAGCTCTATCCCAGAGGTGCTTGCATTGCTAACAGAATTCGGTAAAATTTCAAGCTATAAATTAAATCTGACTAAAAGTGAAGCAATGCCTATTTATAATGCTGCCTCTGAATGTCCTTTATCCTCCTTACCATTTAAGGCCAATTTACAAAGCTTTAAATACTTAGGTGTATAGGTGACAAAAAATTTGAAGAGCTGTTTGACCAAGATTTTCGCCGCTGGTCTCTTCTCTCTTTGTCAATAGCAGGCAGAATCAACTGTGTGAAGATGAACATACTCCCTAAATTCCTATACCTTTTTCAGTGTATTCCAATTTTTATCCCAAAATCTTTCTTTGCTACATTAGATAGTTCTATCTTTCAATTCTTGTGGAATGGTAAAACCCCGAAGATTCGGAAGGGCATCCTACAGAAATCTCCCCAGACCATCAAAGAAAGCATCTAAGAAAAGCAATAAAAAGCAATCCCACCCCCCTCCCTTGGCCTCCAGCTCCACATTCCAACGAAAACTCCAGCCCTACTCTTTCAGCCATCCCTTCCACTCTCAACCCTCCTCAATTCTCTCTCCCTTCCAACCGCCCTCACTCTTCAACCCAGCTTATTTCTACCCAGTCTTTCTCTACAAGTCTTAATGCTCTTCCTCTCCCTCATTTCTCCTCTTCCAGTATCCCCACCTTTTTCTTCTCTACATCCCTTCACCAAGCACCCACCTCCATTACTAACCCTCCCCAACAGTCTACCCTCCCTACTCACATTTCATCTACACGACACCTTTTTACCCTAACCACAGCCACGCCCCTTCCCATTCCGCATATTGCTTTAGTCCTGTAACCACCCCTGATCTCCAATGCTTTCATGAACCTCATCCTATCAGGTGCTGACATCGACCTTTGTACATTCCTTTTACCCATAGCACCTCCCTCAACAGAACGACAAGTGGATTGCGGCGAATTCACTATTACACTTCGATCACCTGCTAGAAGGCCTTAACGTAGCATTCGCACGTTATACAGTGTGCCTACTGGGAGGCCATGGATACTGATCTTCACAACAGTTTTCTTAGGATATCGTAATCTTTCCTGCGCGGTCTGTCATTCAAATCTGCACACGACCACTTCCTGTCCCTTCATAATCCCCTCCTCCGACAAGCAAGATGCTTTCGCCACCCCTGCAAATTTCTCCATATCTGCAGTTACTTTTTAAATGTCTGGGTAAAAAACAAAACTTCTTTCATATTTTCTTAAGAGAAAGCCTAGCAACACATTAGCAACCACCTAGCAACATTTTAACAACCAACTAACAACACCTTAGCTACCGCCTAACAACAGCTTAGCAACACGTTAGCAACCACCTAGCAACACCTTAGCAGCCACCTTGCAACACCTTAGCAACCAACTAGCAACTCCTTAGGAACCACCTAGCAACAGGTTAGCAACTGCTTGGCAACACCTTAGCAACCGCCTAGCAATACCTAAGCAACCAACTAGCAACACCTTAGCTACCAACTAGCAACACCTTAGCAACGGCCTAGCAACAACTTAGCAGAGATGTATAAAGTACTAGATACCCAGACTTAAGTAAAAGTACAGGCACTCTAGCAAAAAGTGACTTGAGTAGAAGTTGAAGTGCTCTTGAAGTACTAAAGTATTCAAAAATTTTTGTACTTAAGTATTGCAAGTAGTTTATTTCAAAATGTACTACTCAAGTACTGAAAGTAAAAGTACAAGTATTGTGTAACGTAGTTATTAAAGAAAGCAGTCAAAAGACATCATATTGTTTTGTTTATTTTAAATATCCTTTTTTGGGGCACGTGATTAAGCAGAACGAAAAGAAACATGGCTTAAAAAAAATCCACTAGTTGTCACTAACTCAATCAAAAGCACTCGTCACAACATTGCTTCTACATTGAAATCAAAAACAAGGAAATCAGTCCTGACATCATGTCAACTGTTTTTGGTAAAAATTTCCAAGGTAAGCATATTTTTTTGACATATTACCATCTAAGAGCTCTAACTCTACAAAGTTTTGTTACTTGGTGCCATGAAAAATATTTAGTGTGTTTGTATTATTGTTTCAAAAACATGCTCAACCAAATGGTTGATTTTTCACTTTATGGTAAGAGTAGAAAAGCAAAACTAATGATTTCATATCATGCATTTCTGCAGTCTGAATGGACTGTTTGCTGAGAAATATCAACTTTTGATCAGTCACAGAATAAATATGACACTTTTATGATATTTTTGGAGTAAATATAATGAATATTTAGAACTTATGTGTGGAAATCACAACTTTCAAAGATGATTACCTCTTAAATGGCAAATACTTGTGTACCAGCATTAGCACAATTGTAAGAACTTGATATTTGATTGTTTGTTTTTTGTAGATATTTGATGGATGTCAATAGTTTCTATAGTACAAGAACTCACATCGTCAGGCCCTTTTACCAGAAAATCCCTTCACTCATGAGATAATTCAGCATGTTCACTCACATGCATACTCTCTCTCTTTCTCTCTCCCCCACCCCACACACACACGCACACACACGTACATTGCCCTGCACACACCTAAATGTTCACTCTCTCCCTACACTCTCACACACAGTTCTCTCTCTCTTTCTCTCACGCACACACACAACAGACAATTTAGCCTACCTAATTTACCTGTACCACATGTCTGGGGGAAACCAAAGCACCCGGAGAAAACCCACGCAAACGCAGGGAGAACATGCAAGCTCCACACAGAAACACCAACTGACCAAACCAAGGCTCAAACCAGCAACCCAGCGAACTTCTTGCTGTGAGGTGACAGCACTACCTACTGTGCCACTGCGTCCCCTGTTTCATCAGCATTTTAATTTAATATATTTATAATGTGATATATAATGTTTACTGAATTGTCTATTATATTGTAATTTTCCATGTTCATATTATAAACATTATACTTTAAGAAAAACCATAGGTCTTCGAAAAAAACCATCTAATACTATAGTGATCTAAAAAATAATTAATTGACAGAATCAAAAATATCCTACAGACAATAATCCTACTTTTGTCTACTTTTGTTTTGTCTGATTTTGTTTAGTTTTGTCTCATTTTGTTTAGTTTTGTCCAATTTTGTCTAGTTTTGTTTAGTTTTGTCTAATTTCGTTTTGTCTGATTTTGTCTACTTTTGTCTAGTTTTGTTTTGTTTTGTTTTGTTTGTCTGATTTTGTCTACTTTTGTCTAGTTTTGTTTTGTCAGATTTTGTTTACTTTTATTTTGTCTGATTTTGTCTACTTTTTTCTAGTTTTTTTGTCTGATTTTGTCTACTTTTGTCTAGTTTTGTTTAGTTTTGTCACATTTTGTATAATTTTGTCTGATTTTGTCTACTTTTGTTTAGTTTTGTCTAGTTTTGTTTTGTCTAGGTGTGTTTAGTTTTGTCTGATTTTGTCTACTTTTGTCTAGTTTTGTTTACTTTTGTCTAATTTCTTTTTGTCTGATTTTGTCTACTTTTGTCTAGTTTTGTCAGATTTTGTCTATATTTGTCTAGTGTTTTTTTTCTAGTTTTGTTTGTCTGATTTTGTCTACTTTTGTCTAGTTTTGTTTTGTCAGATTTTGTCTAGATTCGTTTTGTCTGATTTTGTCTACTTTTGTCTAGTTTAGTTTTGTCTGATTTTGTCTACTTTTGTCTAGTATTGTCTAATTTAGTTTTGTCTGATTTTGTCTGATTTTGTCTACTTTTGTCTAGTTTTGTTTAGTTTTGTCTTATTTCTTTTTGTCTGATTTTGTCTACTTTTGTCTAGTTTTGTCAGATTTTGTCTATATTTGTCTACTTTTGTTTTGTCTGATTTTGTCTAGTTTTGTTTAGTTTTGTCTAATTTCGTTTTGTCTGATTTTGTCTACTTATGTCTAGTTTTGTTTTGTCAGATTTTGTTTACTTTTATTATTTCTGATTTTGTCTACTTTTTTCTAGTTTTTTGTCTGATTTTGTCTACTTTTGTCTAGTTTTGTTTAGTTTTGTCACATTTTGTTTAATTTTGTCTGATTTTGTCTACTTTTGTTTAGTTTCGTCTAGTTTTGTTTTGTCTAGGTTTGTTTAGTTTTGTCCGATTTTGTCTACTTTTGTCTAGTTTTGTTTACTTTTGTCTAATTTCTTTTTGTCTGTTTTGTCTAGTTTTGTCAGATTTTGTCTATATTTGTCTAGTGTTGTTTTGTCTAGTTTTTTTGTCTGATTTTGTCTACTTTTGTCTAGTTTTGTTTTGTCAGATTTTGTCTAGATTCGTTTTGTCTGATTTTGTCTACTTTTGTCTAGTTTAGTTTTGTCTGATTGTGTCTAGTTTTGTCTCATTTTGTTTAGTTTTGTCTGATTTTGTCTATTTTTGTTTAGTTTTGTCCGATTTTGTCTACTTTTCTCTAGTTTTGTCTAATTTAGTTTTGTCTGATTTTGTCTACTTTTGTCTAGTTTTGTTTTGCCAGATTTTGTCTAGATTCGTTTTGTCTGATTTTGTCTACTTTTGTCTAGTTTTGTTTGTCTGATTTTGTCTACTTTTGTCTAGTTTTGTTTGGTCAGATTTTGTTTACTTTTATTTTGTCTGATTTTGTCTAGATGCATTTTGTCTGATTTTGTCTACTTTTTTCTAGTTTTTTTGTCTGATTTTGTCTACTTTTGTCTAGTTTTGTTTAGTTTTGTCACATTTTATTTAATTTTGTCCGATTTTGTCTACTTTTGTCTAGTTTTGTTTAGTTTTGTCTAATTTCTTTTTGTCTGATTTCGTCTACTTTTGTCTAGTTTTGTCAGATTTTGTCTATATTTGTCTACTTTTGTTTTGTCTGATTTTGTTTAGTTTTGTCTCATTTTGTTTAGTTTTGTCCAATTTTGTCTAGTTTTGTTTAGTTTTGTCTAATTTCGTTTTGTCTGATTTTGTCTACTTTTGTCTAGTTTTGTTTTGTTTAGTTTTGTTTGTCTGATTTTGTCTACTTTTGTCTAGTTTTGTTTTGTCAGATTTTGTTTACTTTTATTTTGTCTGATTTTATCTACTTTTTTCTATTTTTTTTGTCTGATTTTGTCTACTTTTGTCTAGTTTTGTTTACTTTTGTCTAATTTCTTTTTGTCTGATTTTGTCTACTTTTGTCTAGTTTTGTCAGATTTTGTCTATATTTGTCTAGTGTTGTTTTGTCTAGTTTTTTTGTCTGATTTTGTCTACTTTTGTCTAGTTTTGTTTTGTCAGATTTTGTCTAGATTCGTTTTGTCTGATTTTGTCTACTTTTGTCTAGTTTAGTTTTGTCTGATTTTGTCTAGTTTTGTCTCATTTTGTTTAGTTTTGTCTGATTTTGTCTATTTTTGTTTAGTTTTGTCCGATTTTGTCTACTTTTGTCTAGTTTTGTCTAATTTAGTTTTGTCTGATTTTGTCTACTTTTGTCTAGTTTTGTCAGATTTTGTCTATATTTGTCTAGTGTTGTTTTGTCTAGTTTTTTTGTCTGATTTTGTCTACTTTTGTCTAGTTTTGTCTAATTTAGTTTTGTCTGATTTTGTCTACTTTTGTCTAGTTTTGTTTTGCCAGATTTTGTCTAGATTCATTTTGTCTGATTTTGTCTACATTTGTCTAGTTTAGTTTTGTCTAGTTTTGTTTGTCTGATTTTGTCTACTTTTGTCTAGTTTTGTTTTGTCAGATTTTGTCTAGATTCGTTTTGTCTGATTTTGTCTACTTTTGTCTAGTTTAGTTTTGTCTGATTTTGTCTAGTTGTCTCATTTTGTTTAGTTTTGTCTGATTTTGTCTATTTTTGTTTAGTTTTGTCCGATTTTGTCTACTTTTGTCTAGTTTTGTCTAATTTAGTTTTGTCTGATTTTGTCTACTTTTGTCTAGTTTTGTCAGATTTTGTCTATATTTGTCTAGTGTTGTTTTGTCTAGTTTTTTTGTCTGATTTTGTCTACTTTTGTCTAGTTTTGTTTTGTCAGATTTTGTCTAGATTCGTTTTGTCTGATTTTGTCTACTTTTGTCTAGTTTAGTTTTGTCTGATTTTGTCTAGTTTTGTCTCATTTTGTTTAGTTTTGTCTGATTTTGTCTATTTTTGTTTAGTTTTGCCGATTTTGTCTACTTTTCTCTAGTTTTGTCTAATTTAGTTTTGTCTGATTTTGTCTACTTTTGTCTAGTTTTGTTTTGCCAGATTTTGTCTAGATTCATTTTGTCTGATTTTGTCTACATTTGTCTAGTTTAGTTTTGTCTAGTTTTGTTTGTCTGATTTTGTCTACTTTTGTCTAGTTTTGTTTTGTCAGATTTTGTCTAGATTCGTTTTGTCTGATTTTGTCTACTTTTGTCTAGTTTAGTTTTGTCTGATTTTGTCTAGTTTTGTCTCATTTTGTTTAGTTTTGTCTGATTTTGTCTATTTTTGTTTAGTTTTGTCCGATTTTATCTACTTTTGTCTAGTTTTGTCTAATTTAGTTTTGTCTGATTTTGTCTACTTTTGTCTAGTTTTGTTTTGCCAGATTTTGTGTAGATTCATTTTGTCTGATTTTGTCTACTTTTGTCTAGTTTTGTTTTGTTTTGTTTAGTTTTGTTTGTCTGATTTTGTCTACTTTTGTCTAGTTTTGTTTGGTCAGATTTTGTTTACTTTTATTTTGTCTGATTTTGTCTAGATGCATTTTGTCTGATTTTGTCTACTTTCTTCTAGTTTTTTTGTCTGATTTTGTCTACTTTTGTCTAGTTTTGTTTAGTTTTGTCACATTTTGTTTAATTTTGTCTGATTTTGTCTACTTTTGTTTAGTTTTTTCTAGTTTTGTTTTGTCTAGGTTTGTTTAGTTTTGTCCGATTTTGTCTACTTTTATCTAGTTTTGTTTAGTTTTGTCTTATTTCTTTTTGTCTGATTTTGTCTACTTTTGTCTAGTTTTGTCAGATTTTGTCTATATTTGTCTACTTTTGTTTTGTCTGATTTTGTCTAGTTTTGTTTAGTTTTGTCTAATTTCGTTTTGTCTGATTTTGTCTACTTTTGTCTAGTTTTGTTTTGTCAGATTTTGTTTACTTTTATTATTTCTGATTTTGTCTACTTTTTTCTAGTTTTTTTGTCTGATTTTGTCTACTTTTGTCTAGTTTTGTTTAGTTTTGTCACATTTTGTTTAATTTTGTCTGATTTTGTCTACTTTTGTTTAGTTTTGTCTAGTTTTGTTTTGTCTAGGTTTGTTTAGTTTTGTCCGATTTTGTCTACTTTTGTCTAGTTTTGTTTACTTTTGTCTAATTTCTTTTTGTCTGATTTTGTCTACTTTTGTCTAGTTTTGTCAGATTTTGTCTATATTTGTCTAGTGTTGTTTTGTCTAGTTTTTTTGTCTGATTTTGTCTACTTTTGTCTAGTTTTGTTTTGTCAGATTTTGTCTAGATTCGTTTTGTCTGATTTTGTCTACTTTTGTCTAGTTTAGTTTTGTCTGATTTTGTCTAGTTTTGTCTCATTTTGTTTAGTTTTGTCCGATTTTGTCTACTTTTCTCTAGTTTTGTCTAATTTAGTTTTGTCTGATTTTGTCTACTTTTGTCTAGTTTTGTTTTGCCAGATTTTGTCTAGATTCGTTTTGTCTGATTTTGTCTACATTTGTCTAGTTTAGTTTTGTCTGATTTTGTCTACTTTTGTCTAGTTTGTTTTGTTTAGTTTAGTTTTGTTTGTCAGATTTTGTCTACTTTTGTCTAGTTTTGTTTGGTCAGATTTTGTTTACTTTTATTTTGTCTGATTTTGTCTAGATGCATTTTGTCTACTTTTGTCTAGTTTTGTTTAGTTTTGTCACATTTTGTTTAATTTTGTCTGATTTTGTCTACTTTTGTTTAGTTTTTTCTAGTTTTGTTTTGTCTAGGTTTGTTTAGTTTTGTCCGATTTTGTCTACTTTTGTCTAGTTTTGTTTAGTTTTGTCTAATTTCTTTTTGTCTGATTTTGTCTACTTTTGTCTAGTTTTGTCAGATTTTGTCTATATTTGTCTAGTGTTGTTTTGTCTAGTTTTGTTTGTCTGATTTTGTCTACTTTTGTCAAGTTTTGTTTTGTCTGATTTTGTTTAGTTTTGTCTCATTTTGTTTAGTTTTGTCCAATTTTGTCTAGTTTTGTTTAGTTTAGTTTTGTTTGTCTGATTTTGTCTACTTTTGTCTAGTTTTGTTTTGTCAGATTTTGTTTACTTTTATTTTATCTGATTTTGTCTACTTTTTTCTAGGTTTTTTTGTCTGATTTTTGTCTACTTTTGTCTAGTTTTGTTTAGTTTTGTCACATTTTGTTTAATTTTGTCTGATTTTGTCTACTTTTGTTTAGTTTTGTCTAGTTTTGTTTTGTCCGATTTTGTCTACTTTTGTCTAGTTTTGTTTACTTTTGTCTAATGTCTTTTTGTCTGAAATTGTCTACTTTTGTCTAGTTTTGTCAGATTTTGTCTATATTTGTCTAGTGTTGTTTTGTCTAGTTTTGTTTGTCTGATTTTGTCTACTTTTGTCAAGTTTTGTTTTGTCAGATTTTGTCTAGATTCGTTTTGTCTGATTTTGTCTACTTTTGTCTAGTTTAGTTTTGTCTGATTTTGTCTAGCTTTGTCTCATTTTGTTTAGTTTTGTCTGATTTTGTCTATTTTTGTTTAGTTTTGTCCGATTTTGTCTACTTTTGTCTAGTTTTGTCTAATTTAGTTTTGTCTGATTTTGTCTACTTTTGTCTAGTTTTGTTTTGCCAGATTTTGTCTAGATTCGTTTTGTCTGATTTTGTCTACATTTGTCTAGTTTAGTTTTGTCTGATTTTGTCTACATTTGTCTAGTTTTGTTTTGTTTTGTTTAGTTTTGTTTGTCTGATTTTGTCTACTTTTGTCTAGTTTTGTTTGGTCAGATTTTGTTTACTTTTACTTTGTCTGATTTTGTCTAGATGCATTTTGTCTGATTTTGTCAACTTTTTTGTCTGATTTTGTCTACTTTTGTCTAGTTTTGTTTAGTTTTGTCACATTTTGTTTAATTTTGTCTGATTTTGTCTACTTTTGTTTAGTTTTGTCTAGTTTTGTTTTGTCTAGGTTTGTTTAGTTTTGTCCGATTTTGTCTACTTTTGTCTAGTTTTGTTTAGTTTTGTCTAATTTCTTTTTGTCTGATTTTGTCTACTTTTGTCTAGTTTTGTCTGATTTTGTCTACTTTTGTCTAGTGTTGTTTTGTCTAGTTTTGTTTGTCTGATTTTGTCTACTTTTGTCTAGTTTTGTTTTGTCAGATTTTGTCTAGATTCGTTTTGTCTAATTTTGTCTACTTTTGTCTAGTTTAGTTTTGTCTGATTTTGTCTACTTTTGTCTGATTTTGTCTAGTTTTGTCTGATTTTGTCTACTTTTGTCTAGTTTTGTTTTGTCTAGTTTTGTTTGTCTGATTTTGTCTAGTTTTGTTTGTCTGATTTTGTCTACTTTTGTCTAGTTTTGTTTTGTCAGATTTTGTTTACTTTTATTTTGTCTGATTTTGTCTAGATGCATTTTGTCTACTTTTTTCTAGTTTTGTTTTGTCTGATTTTGTCTAGATGCGTTTTGTCTGATTTTGTCTACTTTTGTCTAGTTTTGTTTACTTTTGTCTCATTTTGTTTAGTTTTGTCTCATTTTGTCTATTTTTGTTTAGTGTTGTCTAGTTTTGTTTTGTCTAGTTTTGTTTAGTTTTGTCTAATTTCTTTTTGTCTGATTTTGTCTACTTTTGTCTAGTTTTGTCAGATTTTGTCTATATTTGTCTAGTTTTGTTTTGTCTAGTTTTGTTTGTTTGATTTTGTCTACTTTTGTCTAGTTTTGTTTTTTCAGATTTTGTCTATTTAAGTTTTGTCTGATTTTGTCTAGATTCGTTTTTCCCAATTTGTCTACTTTAGTTTAATTTTGTCTGATTTTGTCTAGTTTTGTTTTGTTTTGTTTAGTTTTGTCTGATTTTGTCTATTTTTGTTTAGTTTTGTCGATTTTGTCTACTTTTTTCTAGTTTTGTTTAGTTTTGTCTAATTTCGTTTTGTCTGATTTTGTCTACTTGTCTGATTTAGTCTACTTTTGTCTAGTTTTGTTTTGTCTAGTTTTGTTTGTCTGATTTTGTCTAGTTTTGTTTTGTCAGATTTTGTTTACTTTTATTTTGTCTGATTTTGTCTAGATGCATTTTGTCTAATTTTGTCTACTTTTGTTTTGTCTGATTTTGTCTAGATTCGTTTTGTCTGATTTTATCTACTTTTGTCTAGTTTTGTTTTGTCAGATTTTGTCTACTTTTGTTTTGTCTGATTTTGTCTAGTTTTGTTTTGTCTGATTTTGTCTACTTTTGTCTAGTTTTGTTTTGTCAGATTTTGTCTACTTTTGTTTTGTCTGATTTTGTCTACTTGTGTCTAGTTTTGTTTTGTCAGATTTTGTCTACTTTTGTTTTTTCTGATTTTGTCTAGATTCCTTTAGTCTGATTTTGTCTACTTTGTCTAGTTTTGTTTTGTCTGATTTTGTCTATTTTTGTTTAGTTTTGTCGATTTTGTCTACTTTGTCTAGTTTTGTTTTGTCTGATTTTGTCTATTTTTGTTTAGTTTTGTCTACTTTTGTCTAGTTTTGTTTAGTTTTGTCTAATTTTGTTTTGTCTGATTTTGTCTACTTTAGTCTGACTTTGTCTACTTTTGTCTAGTTTTGTTTTGTCTAGTTTTAATTGTCTGATTTTGTCTACTTTTGTCTAGTTTTGTTTTGTCAGATTTTGTTTACTTTTATTTTGTCTGATTTTGTCTAGATGCATTTTGTCTAATTTTGTCTACTTTTGTTTTGTCTAGGTTTGTTTAGTTATGTCTAGATTTGTTTAGTTTTGTCCGACTTTGTCTACTTTTGTCTAGTTTTGTCTGATTTTGTCTACTTTTGTCTAGTTTTGTCAGATTTTGTCTATATTTGTCTAGTGTTGTTTTGTCTAGTTTTGTTTGTCTGATTTTGTCTACTTTTGTCTAGTTTTGTTTTGTCAGATTTTGTCTAGATTCGTTTTGTCTGATTTTGTCTACTTTTGTCTAGTTTAGTTTTGTCTGATTTTGTCTAGTTTTGTCTCATTTTGTTTAGTTTTGTCTCATTTTGTCTATTTTTGGTTAGTTTTGTCCGATTTTGTCTACTTTTGTCTAGTTTTGTCTAATTTTGTTTTGTCTGATTTTGTCTACTTTTGTCTAGTTTTGTTTTGCCAGATTTTGTGTAGATTCGTTTTGTCTGATTTTGTCTACATTTGTCTAGTTTAGTTTTGTCTGATTTTGTCTACTTTTGTCTAGTTTTGTTTGGTCAGATTTTGTTTACTTTTATTTTGTCTGATTTTGTCTAGATGCATTTTGTCTGATTTTGTCTACTTTTTTCTATTTTTTTTGTCTGATTTTGTCTACTTTTGTCTAGTTTTGTTTAGTTTTGTCACATTTTGTTTAATTTTGTCTGATTTTGTCTACTTTTGTTTAGTTTTTTCTAGTTTTGTTTTGTCTAGGTTTGTTTAGTTTTGTCCGATTTTGTCTAATTTTATCTAGTTTTGTTTAGTTTTGTCTTATTTCTTTTTGTCTGATTTTGTCTACTTTTGTCTAGTTTTGTCAGATTTTGTCTATATTTGTCTACTTTTGTTTTGTCTGATTTTGTCTAGTTTTGTTTAGTTTTGTCTAATTTCGTTTTGTCTGATTTTGTCTACTTTTGCCTAGTTTTGTTTTGTTTAGTTTTGTTTGTCTGATTTTGTCTACTTTTGTCTAGTTTTGTTTTGTCAGATTTTGTTTACTTTTATTTTTTCTGATTTTGTCTACTTTTTTCTAGTTTTTTTGTCTGATTTTGTCTACTTTTGTTTAGTTTTGTCACATTTTTTAAATTTTGTCTGATTTTGTCTACTTTTGTTTAGTTTTGTCTAGTTTTGTTTTGTCTAGGTTTGTTTAGTTTTGTCCGATTTTGTCTACTTTTATCTAGTTTTGTTTAGTTTTGTCTTATTTCTTTTTGTCTGATTTTGTCTACTTTTGTCTAGTTTTGTCAGATTTTGTCTATATTTGTCTACTTTTGTTTTGTCTGATTTTGTCTAGTTTTGTTTAGTTTTGTCTAATTTCGTTTTGTCTGATTTTGTCTACTTTTGCCTAGTTTTGTTTTGTTTAGTTTTGTTTGTCTGATTTTGTCTACTTTTGTTTTGTCAGATTTTGTTTACTTTTATTTTTTCTGATTTTGTCTACTTTTTTTCTAGTTTTTTTGTCTGATTTTGTCTACTTTTGTCTAGTTTTGTCTAGTTTTGTTTTGTCTAGGTTTGTTTAGTTTTGTCCGATTTTGTCTACTTTTGTCTAGTTTTGTTTAGTTTTGTCACATTTTTTTAATTTTGTCTGATTTTGTCTACTTTTGTTTAGTTTTGTCTAGTTTTGTTTTGTCTAGGTTTGTTTAGTTTTGTCCGATTTTGTCTACTTTTGTCTAGTTTTGTTTACTTTTGTCTAATTTCTTTTTGTCTGATTTTGTCTACTTTGTCTAGTTTTGTCAGACTTTGTCTATATTTGTCTAGTGTTGTTTTGTATAGTTTTTTTTGTCTGATTTTGTCTACTTTTGTCTAGTTTTGTTTTGTCAGATTTTGTCTAGATTCGTTTTGTCTGATTTTGTCTACTTTTGTCTAGTTTAGTTTTGTCTGATTTTGTCTAGTTTTGTCTCATTTTGTTTAGTTTTGTCCGATTTTGTCTACTTTTCTCTAGTTTTGTCTAATTTAGTTTTGTCTGATTTTGTCTACTTTTGTCTAGTTTTGTTTTGCCAGATTTTGTCTAGATTCGTTTTGTCTGATTTTGTCTACATTTGTCTAGTTTAGTTTTGTCTGATTTTGTCTACTTTTGTCTTGTTTGTTTTGTTTAGTTTAGTTTTGTTTGTCGGATTTTGTCTACTTTTGTCTAGTTTTGTTTGGTCAGATTTTGTTTACTTTTATTTTGTCTGATTTTGTCTAGATGCATTTTGTCTGATTTTGTCTACTTTTTTCTAGTTTTTTTTGTCTGATTTTGTCTACTTTTGTCTAGTTTTGTTTAGTTTTGTCACATTTTGTTTAATTTTGTCTGATTTTGTCTACTTTTCTTTAGTTTTTTCTAGTTTTGTTTTGTCTAGGTTTGTTTAGTTTTGTCCGATTTTGTTTACTTTTGTCTAGTTTTGTTTAGTTTTGTCTAATTTCTTTTTGTCTGATTTTGTCTACTTTTGTCTAGTTTTGTCAGATTTTGTCTATATTTGTCTAGTGTTGTTTTGTCTAGTTTTGTTTGTCTGATTTTGTCTACTTTTGTCAAGTTTTGTTTTGTCTGATTTTGTTTAGTTTTGTCTCATTTTGTTTAGTTTTGTCCAATTTTGTCTAGTTTTGTTTAGTTTTGTCTAATTTCGTTTTGTCTGATTTTGTCTACTTTTGTCTAGTTTTGTTTTGTTTAGTTTTGTTTGTCTGATTTTGTCTACTTTTGTCTAGTTTTGTTTTGTCAGGTTTTGTTTACTTTTATTTTGTCTGATTTTGTCTACTTTTTTCTAGGTTTTTTGTCTGATTTTGTCTACTTTTGTCTAGTTTTGTTTAGTTTTGTCACATTTTGTTTAATTTTGTCTGATTTTGTCTACTTTTGTTTAGTTTTGTCTAGTTTTGTTTTGTCCGATTTTGTCTGCTTTTGTCTAGTTTTGTTTACTTTTGTCTAATTTCTTTTTGTCTGATATTGTCTACTTTTGTCTAGTTTTGTCAGATTTTGTCTATATTTGTCTAGTGTTGTTTTGTCTAGTTTTGTTTGTCTGATTTTGTCTACTTTTGTCAAGTTTTGTTTTGTCAGATTTTGTCTAGATTCGTTTTGTCTGATTTTGTCTACTTTTGTCTAGTTTAGTTTTGTCTGATTTTGTCTAGTTTTGTCTCATTTTGTTTAGTTTTGTCTGATTTTGTCTATTTTTGTTTAGTTTTGTCCGATTTTGTCTACTTTTGTCTAGTTTTGTCTAATTTAGTTTTGTCTGATTTTGTCTACTTTTGTCTAGTTTTGTTTTGCCAGATTTTGTCTAGTTTTTTTTGTCTGATTTTGTCTACTTTTGTCTAGTTTTGTTTTGTCAGATTTTGTCTAGATTCGTTTTGTCTGATTTTGTCTACTTTTGTCTAGTTTAGTTTTGTTTAATTTTTCTAGTTTTGTCTCATTTTGTTTAGTTTTGTCCGATTTTGTCTATTTTTGTTTAGTTTTGTCCGATTTTGTCTACTTTTCTCTAGTTTTGTCTAATTTAGTTTTGTCTGATTTTGTCTACTTTTGTCTAGTTTTGTTTTGCCAGATTTTGTCTAGATTCGTTTTGTCTGATTTTGTCTACATTTGTCTAGTTTAGTTTTGTCTGATTTTGTCTACTTTTGTCTTGTTTGTTTTGTTTAGTTTAGTTTTGTTTGTCGGATTTTGTCTACTTTTGTCTAGTTTTGTTTGGTCAGATTTTGTTTACTTTTATTTTGTCTGATTTTGTCTAGATGCATTTTGTCTGATTTTGTCTACTTTTTTCTAGTTTTTCTTTGTCTGATTTTGTCTACTTTTGTCTAGTTTTGTTTAGTTTTGTCACATTTTGTTTAATTTTGTCTGATTTTGTCTACTTTTCTTTAGTTTTTTCTAGTTTTGTTTTGTCTAGGTTTGTTTAGTTTTGTCCGATTTTGTTTACTTTTGTCTAGTTTTGTTTAGTTTTGTCTAATTTCTTTTTGTCTGATTTTGTCTACTTTTGTCTAGTTTTGTCAGATTTTGTCTATATTTGTCTAGTGTTGTTTTGTCTAGTTTTGTTTGTCTGATTTTGTCTACTTTTGTCAAGTTTTGTTTTGTCTGATTTTGTTTAGTTTTGTCTCATTTTGTTTAGTTTTGTCCAATTTTGTCTAGTTTTGTTTAGTTTTGTCTAATTTCGTTTTGTCTGATTTTGTCTACTTTTGTCTAGTTTTGTTTTGTTTAGTTTTGTTTGTCTGATTTTGTCTACTTTTGTCTAGTTTTGTTTTGTCAGGTTTTGTTTACTTTTATTTTGTCTGATTTTGTCTACTTTTTTCTAGGTTTTTTGTCTGATTTTGTCTACTTTTGTCTAGTTTTGTTTAGTTTTGTCACATTTTGTTTAATTTTGTCTGATTTTGTCTACTTTTGTTTAGTTTTGTCTAGTTTTGTTTTGTCCGATTTTGTCTGCTTTTGTCTAGTTTTGTTTACTTTTGTCTAATTTCTTTTTGTCTGATATTGTCTACTTTTGTCTAGTTTTGTCAGATTTTGTCTATATTTGTCTAGTGTTGTTTTGTCTAGTTTTGTTTGTCTGATTTTGTCTACTTTTGTCAAGTTTTGTTTTGTCAGATTTTGTCTAGATTCGTTTTGTCTGATTTTGTCTACTTTTGTCTAGTTTAGTTTTGTCTGATTTTGTCTAGTTTTGTCTCATTTTGTTTAGTTTTGTCTGATTTTGTCTATTTTTGTTTAGTTTTGTCCGATTTTGTCTACTTTTGTCTAGTTTTGTCTAATTTAGTTTTGTCTGATTTTGTCTACTTTTGTCTAGTTTTGTTTTGCCAGATTTTGTCTAGATTCGTTTTGTCTGATTTTGTCTACATTTGTCTAGTTTAGTTTTGTCTGATTTTGTCTACATTTGTCTAGTTTTGTTTTGTTTTGTTTAGTTTTGTTTGTCTGATTTTGTCTACTTTTGTCTAGTTTTGTTTGGTCAGATTTTGTTTACTTTTACTTTGTCTGATTTTGTCTAGATGCATTTTGTCTGATTTTGTCTACTTTTTTCTACTTTTTTTGTCTGATTTTGTCTACTTTTGTCTAGTTTTGTTTAGTTTTGTCACATTTTGTTTAATTTTGTCTGATTTTGTCTACTTTTGTTTAGTTTTTTCTAGTTTTGTTTTGTCTAGGTTTGTTTAGTTTTGTCTGATTTTGTCTACTTTTGTCTAGTTTTGTTTAGTTTTGTCTAATTTCTTTTTGTCTGATTTTGTCTACTTTTGTCTAGTTTTGTCAGATTTTGTCTATATTTGTCTAGTGTTGTTTTGTCTAGTTTTGTTTGTCTGATTTTGTCTACTTTTGTCTAGTTTTGTTTTGTCAGATTTTGTCTAGATTCGTTTTGTCTGATTTTGTCTACTTTTGTCTAGTTTAGTTTTGTCTGATTTTGTCTAGTTTTGTCTACTTTTGTCTAGTTTTTTCTAATTTAGTTTTGTCTGATTTTGTCTACTTTTGTCTGATTTTGTCTACATTTGTCTAGTTTTGTTTTGTCTAGTTTTGTTTGTCTGATTTTGTCTAGTTATGTTTGTCTGATTTTGTCTACTTTTGTCTAGTTTTGTTTTGTCAGATTTTTACTTTTATTTTGTCTGATTTTGTCTAGATGCATTTTGTCTACTTTTTTCTAGTTTTGTTTTGTCTGATTTTTGTCTAGATGCGTTTTGTCTGATTTTGTCTACTTTTGTCTGGTTTTGTCTCATTTTGTTTAGTTTTGTCTCATTTTGTCTATTTTTGTTTAGTTTTGTCTAGTTTTGTTTTGTCTAGTTTTGTTTAGTTTTGTCTAATTCTTTTTGTCTGATTTTGTCTACTTTTGTCTAGTTTTGTCAGATTTTGTCTATATTTTCCTAGTTTTGTTTGTCTGATTTTGTCTACTTTTGTCTAGTTTTGTTTTGTCAGATTTTGTCTACTTAAGTTTTGTCTGATTTTGTCTAGATTCGTTTTGTCCGATTTTGTCTAGTTTAGTTTAATTTTGTCTGATTTTGTCTAGTTTTGTTTAGTTTTGTCTCATTTTGTTTAGTTTTGTCTGATTTTGTCTACTTGTCTGATTTTGTCTACTTTTGTCTAGTTTTGTTTTGTCTAGTTTTGTTTGTCTGATTTTGTCTAGTTTTGTTTTGTCAGATTTTGTTTACTTTTATTTGTCTGATTTTGTCTAGATGCATTTTGTCTAATTTTGACTACTTTTGTTTTGTCTGATTTTGTCTAGTTTTGTTTAGTTTTGTCTCATTTTGTTTAGTTTTGTCTCATTTTGTCTATTTTTGTTTAGTTTTGTCTAGTTTTGTTTTGTCTAGGTTTGTTTAGTTTTGTCCGATTTTGTCTACTTTTGTCTAGTTTTGTCTAATTTCTTTTTGTCTGATTTTGTCTACTTTTGTCTAGTTTTGTTTTTTTAGATTTTGTCTACTTTTGTTTTGTCTGATTTTGTCTAGATTCGTTTTGTCTGATTTTATCTACTTTTGTCTAGTTTTGTTTTGTCAGATTTTGTCTACTTTTGTTTTGTCTGATTTTGTCTGATTTTGTCTAGTTTTGTTTTGTCTGATTTTGTCTACTTTTGTCTAGTTTTGTTTTGTCAGATTTTGTCTACTTTTGTTTTGTCTGATTTTGTCTACTTTTGTCTAGTTTTGTTTTGTCAGATTTTGTCTACTTTTGTTTTTTCTGATTTTGTCTAGATTCGTTTTGTCTGATTTTGTCTACTTTGTCTAGTTTTGTTTTTCCTGATTTTGTCTATTTTTGTTTAGTTTTGTCGATTTTGTCTACTTTGTCTAGTTTTGTTTTGTCTGATTTTGTCTATTTTTGTTTAGTTTTGTCGATTTTGTCTACTTTTGTCTAGTTTTGTTTAGTTTTGTCTAATTTTGTTTTGTCTGATTTTGTCTACTTTTGTCTGATTTTGTCTACTTTTGTCTAGTTTTGTTTTGTCTAGTTTTGTTTGTCTGATTTTGTCTACTTTTGTCTAGTTTTGTTTTGTCTAGTTTTGTTTACTTTTATTTTGTCTGATTTTGTCTAGATGCATTTTGTCTAATTTTGTCTACTTTTGTTTTGTCTAGGTTTGTTTAGTTATGTCTAGATTTGCTTAGTTTTGTCTGATTTTGTCTATTTTTGTCTAGTTTTGTCAGATTTTGTCTATATTTGTCTAGTGTTGTTTCGTCTAGTTTTGTTTGTCTGATTTTGTCTACTTTTGTCTAGTTTTGTTTTGTCAGATTTTGTCTAGATTCGTTTTGTCTGATTTTGTCTACTTTTGTCTAGTTTAGTTTTGTCTGATTTTGTCTAGATGCATTTTGTCTACTTTTTTCTAGTTTTGTTTTGTCTGATTTTTGTCTAGATGCGTTTTGTCTGATTTTGTCTACTTTTGTCTGGTTTTGTCTCATTTTGTTTAGTTTTGTCTCATTTTGTCTATTTTTGTTTAGTTTTGTCTAGTTTTGTTTTGTCTAGTTTTGTTTAGTTTTGTCTAATTCTTTTTGTCTGATTTTGTCTACTTTTGTCTAGTTTTGTCAGATTTTGTCTATATTTTTCTAGTTTTGTTTGTCTGATTTTGTCTACTTTTGTCTAGTTTTGTTTTGTCAGATTTTGTCTACTTAAGTTTTGTCTGATTTTGTCTAGATTCGTTTTGTCCGATTTTGTCTACTTTAGTTTAATTTTGTCTGATTTTGTCTAGTTTTGTTTAGTTTTGTCTCATTTTGTTTAGTTTTGTCTGATTTTGTCTACTTGTCTGATTTTGTCTACTTTTGTCTAGTTTTGTTTTGTCTAGTTTTGTTTGTCTGATTTTGTCTAGTTTTGTTTTGTCAGATTTTGTTTACTTTTATTTTGTCTGATTTTGTCTAGATGCATTTTGTCTAATTTTGACTACTTTTGTTTTGTCTGATTTTGTCTAGTTTTGTTTAGTTTTGTCTCATTTTGTTTAGTTTTGTCTCATTTTGTCTATTTTTGTTTAGTTTTGTCTAGTTTTGTTTTGTCTAGGTTTGTTTAGTTTTGTCCGATTTTGTCTACTTTTGTCTAGTTTTGTCTAATTTCTTTTTGTCTGATTTTGTCTACTTTTGTCTAGTTTTGTTTTTTTAGATTTTGTCTACTTTTGTTTTGTCTGATTTTGTCTAGATTCGTTTTGTCTGATTTTGTCTACTTTTGTCTAGTTTTGTTTTGTCAGATTTTGTCTACTTTTGTTTTGTCTGATTTTGTCTGATTTTGTCTAGTTTTGTTTTGTCTGATTTTGTCTACTTTTGTCTAGTTTTGTTTTGTCAGATTTTGTCTACTTTTGTTTTGTCTGATTTTGTCTACTTTTGTCTAGTTTTGTTTTGTCAGATTTTGTCTACTTTTGTTTTTTCTGATTTTGTCTAGATTCGTTTAGTCTGATTTTGTCTACTTTGTCTAGTTTTGTTTTTCCTGATTTTGTCTATTTTTGTTTAGTTTTGTCGATTTTGTCTACTTTGTCTAGTTTTGTTTTGTCTGATTTTGTCTATTTTTGTTTAGTTTTGTCGATTTTGTCTACTTTTGTCTAGTTTTGTTTAGTTTTGTCTAATTTTGTTTTGTCTGATTTTGTCTACTTTAGTCTGATTTTGTCTACTTTTGTCTAGTTTTGTTTTGTCTAGTTTTGTTTGTCTGATTTTGTCTACTTTTGTCTAGTTTTGTTTTGTCTAGTTTTGTTTACTTTTATTTTGTCTGATTTTGTCTAGATGCATTTTGTCTAATTTTGTCTACTTTTGTTTTGTCTAGGTTTGTTTAGTTATGTCTAGATTTGTTTAGTTTTGTCTGATTTTGTCTACTTTTGTCTAGTTTTGTCTGATTTTGTCTACTTTTGTCTAGTTTTGTTTTGTCTAGTTTTGTTTGTCTGATTTTGTCTACTTTTGTCTAGTTTTGTTTTGTCTGATTTTATCTACCTTTGTCTAGTTTTGTTTAGTTTTGTCTCGTTTTGTCTGATTTTGTCTATTTTTGTTTAGTTTTGTCTAGTTTTGTTTTGTCTGTTTTTGTCAACTTTTGATTTAGTCTACTTTTGTTTTGTTTGATTTTGTCTACTTTTGTCTAGTTTTTTTTTTGTTTTGTCTGATTTTGTCTACTTTTGTCTGATTTTTTCTACTTTTGTCTAGTTTTGTCCGATTTTGTCTAGTTTTGTTTTGTCTGATTTTGTGTATTTTGTTTAGTTTTGTCTGATTTTGTATATTTTTGTTTAGTTTTGTCGATTTTGTCTACTTTTGTCTAATTTTGTTTTGTCTGATTTTGTCTACTTTTGTCTGATTTTGTCTACTTTTGTCTAGTTTTGTTTTGTCAGATTCTGTTTACTTTTTTTTGTCCGATTTTGTCTAGATGCATTTTGTCTAATTTTGTCTACTTTTGTTTTGTCTGATTTTGTCTAGTTTTGTTTAGTTTTGTCTCGTTTTGTTTAGTTTTGTCTGATTTTGTCTATTTTTGTCTAGTTTTGTTTTGTCTAGGTTTGTTTAGTTTGTCTAGATTTGTTTAGTTTTGTCTAGTTTTATCCAATTTTGTCTACTTTTGTTTAGTTTTGTTTTGTCTAATTTCGTTTTGTCTGATTTTGTCTACTTTTGTCTGATTTTGTCTACTTTTGTCTAGTTTTGTTTGTCTGATTTTGTCTACTTTTGTCTAGTCTTGTTTGTCTGATTTTGTCTACTTTTGTCTAGTTTTGTTTTGTCAGATTTTGTTTACTTTTATTTTGTCTGATTTTGTCTAGATGCATTTTGTCTGATTTTGTCTACTTTTATCTACTAGTGTTTTGTCTGATTTTGTCTAGTTTTGTTTAGTTTTGTCTCATTTTGCTTAGTTTTGTCTGATTTTGTCTATTTTTGTTTAGTTTTGTCTAGTTTTGTTTTGTCTAGGTTTGTTTAGTTTTGTCCGATTTTGTCTAGTTTTGTCTAATTTCTTTTTGTCTGATTTTGTCTACTTTTGTCTAGTTTTGTTTTGTCAGATTTTGTCTACTTTTGTTTTGTCTAGTTTTGTTTAGTTTTGTCTGATTTTGTCTACTTTTGTCATGTTTTGTTTTGTCTGATTTTGTCTAGTTTTGTTTTGTCTATTTTTGTTTAGTTTTGTCTCATTTTGTCTGATTTTGTCTATTTTTGTTTAGTTTTGTTTTGTCTAGGTTTGTTTAGTTTTGTCTAGATTTGTTTAGTTTTGTCTGATTTTGTCTACTTTTGTTTAGTTTTGTCTCATTTTATTTGGTTTTGTCTGATTTTGTCTATTTTTGTTTAGTTTTGTTTTGTCTAGGTTTGTATAGTTTTGTCTATATTTGTTTAGTTTTGTCTGATTTTGTCTACTTTTGTCTCGTTTTGTTTAGTTTTGCCTGATTTTGTCTACTTTTTTCTAGTTTTGTTTTGTCTAGTTTTGTTTGTCTGCTTTTTTCTACTTTTGTCTAGTTTTGTTTTGTCAGATTTTGTCTACTTTTGTTTTGTCTGATTTTGTCTAGTTTTGTCTCATTTTTGTTTAGTTTTGTCTGGTTTTGTCTATTTTTGTTTAGTTTTGTCTAGTCTTGTTTTGTCTCGGTTTGTTTAGTTTTGTCTAGATTTGTTTAGTTTTGTCAGATTTTGTCTACTTTTGTCTGATTTTGTCTACTTTTGTCCATTTTTTTGTCTTATTTTGTCTATTTTTGTCAAGTTTTGTTTTGTCTAATTTTGTCTATTTTTGTTTAGTTTTGTCTGATTTTGTCTATTTTTGTTTAGTTTTGTCTAGGTTTGTTTAGTTTTGTCTAGATTTGTTTAGTTTTGTCCGATTTGTCTACTTTTGTTTAGTTCTGTCTAATTTCATTTTGTCAGATTTAGTCTACTTTTGTCTGATTTTGTCTAGTTTCGTTTAGTCTAGTTTTGTTTGTCTGATTTTGTCTACTTTTGTCTAGTTTTGTTTTGTCAGATTTTGTCTACTTTTGTTTTGTCTGATTTTGTCTACTTTTGTCTAGTTTTGTTTTGTCAGATTTTGTCTAATTTTGTTTAGTTTTGTCTCGTTTTGTTTAGTTTTGTCTGATTTTGTCTATTTTGTTTAGTTTTGTTTAGGTTTGTTTAGTTTTGTCTGATTTTGTCTAGTTTTGTCTAATTTCGTTTTGTCTACTTTTGTCTAGTTTTGTCTGATTTTGTCTAGTTTAGTTTTTCTGATTTTGTCTACTTTTGTCTAGTGTTGTTTTGTCAGATTTTGTTTACTTGTGTTTTGTCTGATATTGTCTAGATTTGTTTAGTTTTGTCCGATTTTGTCTACTTTTGTCTAGTTTTGTTTAGTTTTGTCTAATTTCGTTTTGTCTGATTTTGTTTACTTTTGTCTAGTTTTGTTTCTCTGATTTTGTCTACTTTTGTCTAGTTTTGTTTTGTTAGATTTTGTCTACTTTTGTTTTGTCTGATTTTTTCTAGATGCGTTTTGTCTGATTTTGTCTACTTTTTTCTAGTTTTGTTTTGTCTGATATTGTCTACTTTTGTCTAGTTTTGTTTTTTTTTTCTCGTTATGTTTAGTTTTGTCTGATTTTGTCTGTTTTTGTTGAGTTTTGTCTAGTTTTGTTTTGTCTAGGTTTGATTAGTTTTGTCTAGATTTGTTTAGTTTTGTCCGATTTTGTCTACTTTTAACTACTTTTGTTTTGTCTGATTTTTTCTACCTTTGTCTGATTTTGTCTACTTTTGTTGAGTTTTGTTTTGTCTGATTTTGTCTACTTTTGTCAAGTTTTGTTTTGTCTGATTTTGTCTAGTTTTGTTTTGTCTGATTTTGTCTATTTTTGTTTAGTTTTGTAATGTCTAGGTTTGTTTAGTTTTGTCCGATTTTGTCTAGTTTTGTTTAAGTTTTGTCTAATTTCATTTTGTTTTATTTTGTCTACTTTTGTGTAGTTTTGTCTGATTTTGTCTACTTTTGTCTAGTTTTGTTTTGTCAGATTTTGTCTACTTTTGTTTTGTCTGATTTTGTCTAGATGCGTTTTGTCTGATTTTGTCTACTTTTGTCTAGTTTTGTTTTGTCTGCTTTTGTCTAGTTTTGTTTAGTTTTGTCTCGTTTTGTTTAGTTTTGTCTGATTTTGTCTATTTTTGTTTAGCTTTGTCTAGTTTTGTTTTGTCTAGGTTTGTTAAGTTATGTCTAGATTTATTTAGTTTTTGTCTAGTTTTGTCCGTTTTTTGTCTACTTTTGTCTAGTTTTGTTTTGTCTGATTTTATCTACCCTTGTCTAGTTTTGTCTTGTTTTGTTTAGTTTTGTCTGATTTTGTCTATTTTTGTTTAGTTTTGTTTTGTCTAGGTTTGTTTAGTTTTGTCTAGATTTGTTTAGTTTTGTGTAGTTTTTTTCTGATTTTGTCTAGTTTTGTCTCATTTCGTTTTGTCTACTTTTGTCTAGTTTTGTCTGATTTTGTCTACTTTTGTTTGTCGTATTATGTCTACTTTTGTTTTGTCAGATTTTGTCTACTTTTGTTTTGTCAGATTTTGTCTATTTTTTTTTAGTTTTGTTTTGTCTGATTTTGTCTACTTTTGTCTTGTCCGATTTTGGTCTTTTTTTGTCTGATTTTGTCTGTTTGTCTAGCTTTTTTGTCTGGTTTTGTATAGTTTTGTGTAGTTTTATTTCGTCCAATTTTGTATAGTTTTGCCTGATTTTGTCTACTTCTGTTAATTTTGTTAAGTTTTGTCTAGTTTTGTTTTATCTGATTTTGTCTACTCTGTATAAAATTATATCCTTTATTTGTTATCACAACATATTTTTTTTGTCAAGTCAACTATATTCACTAAAGTTGTTGAGATAACAAAGGATTGTTACTTTAGGTTGATTAAAATAATGGCATGGTGGTAACACACTGATTTAAAGGGCACCTATGGTGAAAAGTCTACTTTTCAAGCTGTTTGCACAGACATGTGTGTAGATATTGTGTATATACAGTCATATTGGGGTGAAATAAACTCACCCAGTCCTTTTTTTTTTAAATTAACATTATAATAATGGTGGACCAATTTGAGCGGTTTTCAGATCGACCGCAACTTGACGTAGGAGTGTGGTCCCCCCGCCCACTGAATTGATTGACAGCTGTGCGTGTTAACATGTCCCGGTAGTCATGTGTATAATCATATCAACAAGACCAGACGTGCAAGCAACCGGGAATAAAAGGTCTGTTCAGTTCGCTAGGATCATCAATCATCATCAAATGTGATCAAGAGTGAGTTTCACATGTTTAAAATGTTTTAAAACAGAGCATGTGTATAATGAATTACAGCGATTCACTTCAGATTCACTAAATCAGCACAGCCGCGGGTCAGAACAATTCTAAAAGAAGACGCTTCAATCCCGGTTTGTTTTGAGTCTCTCCAGTATTTCTTTTTGGCTTCTTTAATGTTTCTCTTGGTTTTTGCCTGTGCTCTTTTATATTCCATTAAATTGTCAAAAGTATGATTTAACTTTACAACTTAGAAGATTTTGTTTCTATTTTTAACTGCACTTCTGCACTCATCTGTCCACCATGGTACCATGTTCTTTCTCCTAGCCCCTGCTTTAAAACTGAACAGTTCCCAATTAGCTTTTCTCGTTTTCCATCTTATAGCCCAATTATCTTCTAAAATGACATTTTGATTTCTTAATTTGGTTCAAATTGGATAATGATCACTGTCCATTGTATTACTGCTTACTTGCCATACACACGTTCCTGCCAGTTGCTGTGTAACAAAAGTAAGATCAATTGCTGATTCCCTACCATGAGTAACATCATATCTTGTGGCTCTTCCATCATTTAAACACACTAATTGTTTATCATCCATTATCTCCTCTATGATACCCCCATTGCTATCTGTTTTTGTACTTCCCCACAATGAGCTATGAGCATTGAAATCCCCACATACTATTAGTTTAGAGTTTTCTACCTCACAAATTTCCTCCAACACTTCACTGGCTCCTGAAAAAGTTATAAAGAGACAGGCAAACACACTGAACATTCTTATATTAAGCAATGTGTTAACTTATTCATTAGTTAAAATCAATTTAAAGTTAAATACTCATTTAAATAATCAAATAATTATAAAAAAATAATGAGAAACAAGATGATGAGGAAAGGATAAACGTTGATTCATGCTGAGATGGATAGGAAGGTATAAATCAGAATCCTCTATGCTCTACAAAAGTTGGCTTACACGCCCAAACAGGGACTTGAACCCTGGATCGTCAGATGAAAAGTCTGAGACTCTACCGACTGAGTTATCTGGGGTCATTGGGGCATTAGCTTAGATTAGCTTGTGACCTGTCAAAGATGCAGCGTGCACTAAAAAGTGGGCTGTACAAAACAGGTGGCAAGAGGGGGGCGTGATGCCAATGTCACCGTAAGGAAGCCTGCCGTGGCTCCGGATTCGAAGCGGGGTTGCTGCGGCCACAATGCAGAGTACTAACCACAATCCGATCACGGCGAGTTACCGGACAGCCGTTGTGGCCCCTGTGCGGTATGTTCCTCCCTCTGATTTGCCCCTTTCGGTTCAGTGAGCGCATGCTGTTGTTTTTCTCCTCCTACCAGCACAACGCTTTTCCCAAGTAACGCTGGAATATCAAACATTTGATGACTGTTGCAAGTTTGAAAATGGAACAGGACGAGCACGTGGTCGGCAGGACTCGAACCAGCGCGAGAAGACCCCAGTGGATTTCTCATGCACCACCTTAACCACTCGGACGCAACTACAAGATTGCCTGTGCACTCCATAACCTCATGCCTAGTACTCGTGTTGTGCATCCAGATGAAACTTTCAGCAAGCAATAGCTCACTGGCAAAAGCTGCGGTTCCACAAGAAGAGCCTTACGCGCCCGAGCAGGGACTTGAACCCTGGACCCTCAGATTAAAAGTCTGATGCTCTACTGACTGAGCTATCCGGGCTCCATGGCAGCGCCTCTCAAGTAGGCAAGGTTCAGGGTTGTGGTCGGCGCAGACCTGTACGGTACACAAAAGTTTACCGTGAGATGGGGTTTGGACTTGTGGTTGGTGTAGATGTTGCTAAAACACAACAGGTCACTGTGAGGTTGGGTTTATGGTTGTTGTAGGTGTAGACATCAGTAAAGCACAGTAGTTTGGACTCCATGTCATGTGGGAGACATTAAAAAGATCAGTGACAACTGCAGAAGGTCTTTCTGTTGTTGTGGCAATAAATGGAGACTTAACCATTGAAACGATTCCTTCCATGCCTTAGAAGCGTGATTCGATCAACGCTTACCTACACAGCATGCTGGCATCAAAGGTCCCGTTGCTCATATCGAATCCCTAGTCTTCCACACTTTAGGAAACGTAAACATTCAGGACGTGCCATTAGCACAGCCTGCACTAAAAGGAGGCTGGAGATTACGGATGGCATCACAGAGTGCAACGCCAATGCCACCTTGAAAAGCCTGCTGTGACCCGGATTCGAACCGGGGTTGCTGCGGCCACAACGCAGAGTACTAACCACTATACGATCACAGCGAGCAACGGGACAGCCGCTGGAGCCTTGCTCTCTGTCATACGACTTTGAAAATGGAGGGCCCCCAGGGCAGTCAGCTGGCACGCGCTGCGGTTTTATTTTTGTCACTTTTCCCTACCAGCACATCCCTTTTCCCAAGGAACACTGGAGTTGCAAACAATCAAGGAAAGTCGCAAACTAAATCCTGCGCGCAGCCTGGACGTAGTCAGCAGGATTTGAACCTGCGCGGGGAGACCCCAATGGATTTCTAGTCCATCGCCTTAACCACTCGGCCACGACTACAAAGTCTGACCTTTCCATTGTGTTCTTGCCTAGCGCATTGGTCGTGCTGCCCGATGACATGTAGAGCAAGCAAGAGCTCACCAGCACTAGATGTCGCTTGTACGGATGGTATGCAGTTTAACCCAAAGAAAGACCAGTCTGTCAGACGAAGAAGAGCCGGAGTCAGAGATTTAAATAAATAAATAAATAAATAAAGTTTACTGCAGATAGTTTGCAGTTACATCAGCAGAAGCCAGCTTCAACACTCGCCATGAGTTCCTAGGGCGCTCTCCTTACAATCACAAATCAATAACAATTATATTCTCACATAAGGTCATTAACTGCGTCACGCATATAGGTGTTCTAACCTGATTGGATAAAACACAGATAGACTTGGAAAATTTCCACGTGGGGTGTGTGCGTACAATTCTGAACAGTATCTCAAGCATAAACGTCAGACATCCACTAGACTGTTTGGAGCTGACTCCAGACCTGTGAAACAGATCCACAGTCAAATAGAACACACACACTTAAAGTATAATCTGTTTCTTATCCGAGGCTGAGTGTAGTCTCAGCCGTCTTTATCAATTATATCCTTTAGCAGTTATATCCTTACTACACAAAGTCTATCTTGAATAAAAAGTAGAATCACCTTAAAAGAATTAAGCGTAAAAACAGCAAAATCTCTTAAGACATTTTGGATAGTAATTACTCATAGAAATAACAATGGAGACAGTTGCTTCCGGTCCTCAGCCCTCAGCTCCACTCAAGGTCTCCGTGACCTCTGACCTAGTTTGGTGGCTCTTGAAAAAGTTATAAAGAGACAGGCAAACACACTGAACATTCTTATATTAAGCAATGTGTTAACTTACTCATTAGTTAAAATCAATTCAAAGTTAATTACTCATTCAAATAATCAAATAATTATATAAAAATAATGAGAAACAAGATGATGAGGAAAGGATAAACGTTGATTCATGCTGAGGTGGATAGGAAGGTAGAAATCCGAATCCTCCACGCTCTACAAAAGTTGGCTTACACGCCCAAACAGGGACTTGAACCCAGAAACGTCAGATGAAAAGGTATAAGTTAGAATATTCTGAATTCTAATTTACATAATGCAGTTTAAATGCACCAACTTAAAAGATAATGTATGTATGAAAATGTATGTATGTATGTATGTATGAAAGTCCAAACCATTCTAAAGAGAGTCTTTCCAATTGTCTGGCCAGATGCTGGACAGTACCACTTTCCTTTAACCTGGGAATGGCGTGTAAGTTTGCTTTTTGGGTGGCCACATGTTTTACAATGATAATGATAATGTTCTTTTGTGTGACACTTTTTCCAAGCACGCTGACGATTCAGAGGCGGTGGTGGAACTGATGGCTGTTGGCCTGCTGGAAGGTGAGACCATCCCGTGGAGGAAAAGAAGACCATTGTGGAGACGATGGTGATGGAGCTGGTGGAGCTGATGTCTCTTGGCCTGCTGGAAATGACCATCCTTGAGGCGGTGATAGAGCTGATAAAGCTGACGACTGAGACCAACCCTGAGGTGGAGGTGGAGCTGAAGGTGGTGGCTGAGACCATCCCTTAGGGGGTGGTAGAACTGAGGGAGGGTGGAGGTGGAGGTGGTGGAGCTGATGGTGGATGTGATGGAAAAGAACAATATGAATGTCCTTGCCTGGAATGCCAACCAGGAAAGTGCTGAGCCCCAGGCTAGAAAAAATGTGTGCCAGATAGAGATGCTCCTCCTTGCCCAGTGTCTATGAGTGTAATGGAAGCTTTTGCAGTTCCAGTTCTTGAATATTTTCGTTGGCAAATAACTGCCTCACCCTCCTGATTTTCAGGCTAATGGAACTGAATTGGAACACGTCCATGTTCAACAGGTGCAGTTGGGGGCACCTTAGGTATCAGCAGTGGCTCATTTACCAAACCCTTTCACCTGCTGGGGAAATTCTAGTCCTTGAAGCAGCGTGTCCCGTTCAGTTCTTTTTTGTCGGTCCAGAAGCCTGGGAGAAAAAGAAAAACAAAACATTAAGTTTGAAGAGAGCACAACTACTCTTTATGCAAGTGTACAGAATGGTTAAGTTTATACCACAAAGCAATGAGAAAAAACTATATATAAAAAATGTCAGGAAATTATTTAAAGAAATATAAAGCATGTAGTTTGCAGTGTAATTTAAGAGACAGAAAAGAAGAGCTGGCTTCAGATAGCATCAGCCATCTGTTATACATTACTGTTAATGATGTTCATAATTCCATTAAAACTAAAGTTTGCAATCTGACAACTCATCAGTGATAATCAAAAATCAAGAGGTGATTAATATTACAGCAATAAGGTACTGTAAGCAGTAACAGTTCTGTGTAAAGCTGTTGTGAAAAAACTGCACTTTTATTGCAACTAATATAAAAATTAATTCGGACATATGAGTAGTTAGTTTCATATTTGCTTCTGAAGAGCAGTCATTCATAGTAATATTCTACTTAAGTGATTGTAAGAAGCCCAACTTACCATGATGACACTGTAGTAGTGTTGACTGTATCTAGCACCAAGTTGGTCTTGTCCAAATCTCTCTGCAGTCCTCCAGCAGCTGCTTAATGTGCCTGTACGTCATCACAATTGCCTGAGGAATGGGTAAGATTTTGCCCTTTTGGTCTTTGGGCCTGTTTCTTGCTTCCCTGAACTCCTTCAAAAGCTTCAGTGTCACACATTCTGAAACCCTGTTGACATTAGGTCTCTGGGCAACCTGGCCATGAATCATGAACAGTCTGTGGATATAAAAATGCTTTGAATAAATTATGTATGATCTGTATTTAATGTCTCATTATAGTTTTTTAGACATATAGATTGATTTTTTACATCAAAAGACTAATGTCAAATGTTACAGTTTAACCTGCCTCTCAGCTGCTTGTTGACCAGGGGCTGAGCCACTGCGCTTCAGTGAAGCTCTCCAAGGACCTTCCAAGACCTTTTTCTTGTTCTTAAGCGAATACTTGGAGGGGAACTGGTCAATGGCATCCAAACATGAATAAAACCGCAAGATCTCTGCTATCTCGTTGGTAGATAAAGCAGTGATGGTGCGGTTGAGTCTGACGAGATACCCTGCCAAGTTGTCCACCGCATCCCATCCAGAAACACCCCTTAAGTCACATCTACTGTCCTGGGCCTCAAAGGCAGCTACTAGAGAGTCAGGATCACCAGCTGCAAGGTCAGGTGCATGGCACACAATTGTGTCAATTTCACTGTCATCTTCAGGCTCCTCTGCAGGAATTTTAGGCATGTCATTTTGATGTGGAGTCAACTGGTCTCCTCTATTGGACTGAACCAACAAGTACTCCACTGCAATGCACTCACCTGCAATAGGTTTGACACATTTTTAACACAGGAGACAGAGAGAGCAATAATGCAATGCTTTGTCCTGAGACATACTCTTACCAGTGGGTTTTCCTGGAGGGGTGAATTCTGGCATCAAAGCCCTACCAAGGACTCGTTGGCTTATGCTATTTAAATAAGACATTCAACACACATCAAATGTCCTGATGTTTGAGGTCCCAGCCACAGACACAGCTTCTTTTCCCCGGCTCATGTTCAATCTCGAGGCCCCCTCTAACATGTACATTTGTGTTTGCATGGCATTGCATCTCCATCCTAGGAATTAAAAAATCAGTTAACAGTTATTTTAAACTGAGAAAACTAAAATTTCATGACAGTAATAGAACAGTAACATAAAATACAGAGACAACTATGGTTGTAAATTCCATGATAACAACTTAAATCAATAAATTTAATGAAAAGAAGCCAAATCCAGTTAGTGGCCAGGGTGCGACTATAATGCTTAAACAATAGCTTTAGTTCACTTATTTGCTAATAAGCTTCAAAATATACAGAACATATTGCAATTTAACACTCAAAATTTACCAGGAATGAAGGCATAATGATGGCAGTGAAAACTTTCCAGTGAGGATGACCCCCTGCCACATCTAACAACATTTAGGACTTTACCACCCTTCTGAAGTGTCCCTGTCTTTGTGTATAACTCCACATGGGGAGGGTCCTGAATGCACTCCAGGTGTTTTTGGTGTGTCTCCCAGACATGGTCCATGCTCTCAGGGTTAACCAGATAAAGCCCCGTGGTGTCAGTAAGCTCCCACACTGATTCCAGCAGCCCTGAAATCATGGCCTGAATTTCCTCAGTCTTGCGTGTTCGCCGCCTACAATGCTTTGCGAGTTCACCTGGGCTGATGCTGGCCATAAGCTGTGCCTCAGTAGGAGTCTGTCCTCCATGGCTACTCTTCCACTCCCCTCTTTTTTAAAGTCTTAAGTTCTTTCACATCCTCCTGATCCCACTCAAATATACAAGAGGAAAGTTCCCCTCTTTTGGCTGCCTTAAGTTCTTTGAACAAAAAATACCATAGAGAGGGTGGTGCTTTGTAGTAATTTGATTTGATTTCAATTCACAATTCATTTTCATTTACAATTTAAAAACAATTACAAATAAAAAAAGACACATTTATCAAGATGATTACACAAAAACTTAATTTAATCAGAAATTAGTTCATTACAGTTTATGGTAAAAATTCAGAAAAGAAAAGAAACTGCATTTTGTTGATGTTGTTGTTCAGATAATTATTTATTTTTAAATGTAAAGAGTCAAATGTTTTAAATACAATTATAATTATAATATTTATAGTTAAATACAATAATGATGGGGTCAGTATTTATTAATTAATAATTGATTTTCATCATCATTAGGGAAAGGAGGCATTTTTAAGATTTTAAAGATTTAAAATTTTTGTCAAATGCACTGCACATTTAATAAGATTTCAGCTGACTGACTGCAGCAATCCCGGTCAACATAGATGACCTCAGGCTCTGATTCCCCAGCATTCTAGTAGCGTCTGACGATGCACTGGCACAGCTCCACCAGTCCTGCACCTTCAGCTGTTGTAAGATAACTGTTCAAAACCTGACCAAGCTCATACCCAATGTTGGTCATCCATGCAGCCATGTCCCCAATGGCACCAGCCACCTTTTTGGTAACCTCAAAAACAAACATAAAAAACGTAGACATTTTGGCAGGCCTGATATATGTTTCCTACTTTTTTTTTGTCACAAATGCACACACTTTGATTACAATTAAATTAAATCTATTCTAATTATTTACATGAATTGCTGAAGATAAACCATATAGTCAAACCTTCATATATTGTACCTTTTTTGTAGAATCCGTTTTCAGGATATGGCCATAGGTGGAGGTAATCACCCCTTTCACCTCATCCAGATGGCTGACAATGTCCGATGTGAACTCCTTCAAAATGCTAAGAGGGTGCGAGTAAAACACCTCCCACAGAATCACCGGGATCTCTCAAATACCAGAGAATATGAGCGACGGGGATGGGATTGGAACGCATGCGTGCAAAGCACAATCAATTAGCAGTACATCACCCTTACCACTCAGCCACCTTGTCACATATGTTCTCACTTTCCTGATGGAGGCTAGACTGTGGCACAAATGTGTACATGCATGTTTTTGCAACTATTTTCGGTAAGATGACACTCAATTTTGCCATAACATGCTTCGAAGAGGGTGCAAGTAAGTTACCTACCACGTAAACACCGGGCTCTCTTAAACGAATGACCAGGCTGGAATTCGACTCACACATGCAAAGCACAACGGATTAACAGTCCATCATCTTAACCACTCAGCCACCTCGCCACGCATATAGGTGATCTCCTAATGGAGGCTGGACTATGGCATATACGTATGTTTTTGCAGCTATTTTCGCTAAATATTACATACAATTTTGCCATAAACATCCTTTAAGACGCTGAGAGGTGCAAGTAAGAAACCTTAGACAGAAGCAGTTGCCTCTCTCAAAACAGTAAAACTATGAGGATGGGATTTAAACCAGAACTTGCAGAGTACAACATACTAACCTAAGCACTCGGCCACCTCGTCACGTGTACGCACAGCGTTGTGCTAGAGAAAGGATTAACTTTTGGGACTTGAATGGATGTTCTTACAGAAAAGATGAAGATAAAGGTTGTCATAAGGAGCTTTATCAGTAGCTCTGATTAGTGCCCCAGAGTTAAGGCTGATTTATACCTCTGCGTCAAGCGCACGCGTATGCTATGGTGCAGCCTACACGTGGTTGCATAGCACCTCGCTGTGGCCGTCGGCGACATTGACGCGCACCTCTCAAAAAATGTAACATGTACGCGTAGCTCTGAGATTGGTCGACTTGGTAGCGCTGACGAGTGTGGGCGGAGGTGAGAGCCGCACGAGCGTGAAGCAGCGGGTGTTTAAAAGTATGGAGTCCCATGAAGGAGCTCCGCATGGAGACTGTTGTTTTGTGTTTACCTTTTAATGAAAGTTGTTGCACGTCCACTGGTTCCTGCCTCAAAATGAGCGAATTTGAGCCACATGCACATTAAGGAAGCGTTCAGAACAAAACAAAACACCAGCGAAGAAACTCAACACAGAGAAACATAAACACCTACTGCCAGCTAGCGTTTCGGAAGTGTATTGCAGAGCAACAGAAACAGTGCGCAGAAGTATAAGTGCACGGCTACGCGCAAGGCTTGCACCGTGTATTACGCTGATCACTTGACACAGAAGTATAAACCAGGCTCTATTGTTCAACATTAACTGCAACATGTTTCTTCTGGTTTTGTTGGAGAGAAACTAGACAGAATGCCTGAGTCTAAAACGGCAGCATAGCTGACGTTGGATTTCTGTCAAAATATGGTTTCAGTGCCCTTGCGTTCTTCATTACCTTACCCCAATGCCTGTACAGCCCAATAAATACATCCCAATCTCATCCCTTTTCTCTGCCCTTCAGCGTTGTGACTCCGTCCCCTTTACCAGATTACCCACAATTCTCTTCTCCCAGATTCACATAAGTAGTGTATACTTTTCTTTAAGTAAAAATGAAACAATGTATAAGTAATTATTTTTGGACAAATCAATAACCTGTTCTGCTGACACAGCATGCACTCATTGGTGCCAGAGGGCTGATTGCTGGCAGTTTAAAGTTTGATGCCACCTTGTCGTTGCATGTCCAGATTGGTACACAGAAGAGTTCATAGCTGTTACAGCTATTCTTTCGCAGAGGCAATATCGTAGCCTATGAGGTCTATCCGAGGCGTGATCATTGCTGGTTGAAAACTTTACCCAATACCTCGCTGAGATGACTTGAAATACAGTCAGCTCTGGCAATTTTTGTCAGCCTTTTAGTAGGCTTAATGTTCTGTTGAAAAGGATAGCTGTGCTTCTGTTTCTTTAACATGTTGCAACTTTCGTTGAGCTCCTAAACATGCAGCAGGCTGGATTAACCTGTACCGTAATGTTCTTCAGAATGCAAGCAGAGTGCGTGTAAGAAACCTTCCACGGAAGCACCAGGCTCTCTAAAATGCTAAAGCAATTGAACGACGAGAATGGGATTTGAACCCACACAGACGGAGCACAGTGGATTAGCGGTCCATCCCTGCCGGAGGCTGAATTAACTGTTACCATAACATCCTTCAAAACGCTAAGAGGGTGCGAGAAAAACACCTTCCACGGAAGCACCGGGCTCTCTCAAACACCAGAGCAAATGAGCGACAAGGATGGGATTCAAACCCACACATGCAGTGCACAATGGATTAGAAGTGCATCACCTTAACTACTCAGCCACCTCATCAGCACAATCGATTAACAGTCCGTCGCTTTAACCACTCGGCCACCTTGTCACAAATGTTCTCGCTTTCCTGATGGAGGCTGGACTGTGGCACATATGTGTATATGTATGTTCTTGCAACTATTTTGCAAAAATATTCAGTAAGATGACATTCAATTTTGCCATAACATGCTTCGAAGCACGAAGATGGTGCGAGTAAGATAACTTCCCTGGAAGCACCGGGCTCTCTTAAATGAACGACGAGGATGGGATTCGAACCCATGCATGCAGAGCACAATGGATTAGCAGTCCATCGCCTTAACCACTCGGCCACCTCGTCATGCATGTGGCCACTTTCCTGATGGGGGCTGGACTTTGGCATATATGTATGTATTTGCAGCTACTTTCGATACAGATGACATTAAATTTTGCAGCAACATCCTTCAAAACGCTAAGAGGGCACATGTAATACACTGAATATCCACTGATTCACCGGGATCTCTCAAATGCTCTCAAGGATTTGAGCGACGAGGATGGGATTCGAACCCACGCGTGCAGAGCACAATGGATTAGCAGTCCATCGCCTTAACCACTCGGCCACCTCGTCACTTTACTGATGGAGGGTGGACTGTGGCCTGTGTATGTTTTTGCAACTACTTTCGGTAAGATGACACTCAATTTTGCCATAACATGCTTCGAAGCACGAAGATGGTGCGAGTAAGATAACTTCCCCGGAAGCACCGGGCTCTCTTAAACAAACGACGAGGATGGGATTCGAACCCATGCATGCAGAGCACAATGGATTAGCAGTCCATCGCCTTAACCACTCGGCCACCTCGTCATGCATGTAGCCACTTTCCTGATGGGGGCTGGACTTTGGCATATATGTATGTATGTATTTATTTGCAGCTACTTTCGATACAGATGACATAAAATTTTACAGCAACATCCTTCAAAACGCTAAGAGCATTCGTGTAATACACCTTCCACTGAATCACCGGAATCTCTCAAATGCCAGAGCATTTAAGCGACGATGGAATTCGAACCCACACGTGCAGAGCACAATGGATTAGCAGTCCATCGCCTTAACCACTCGGCCACCTCGTCACATACGTTGACACTTTACTGATGGAGGGTGGACTGTGGCCTGTGTATGTTTTTGCAACTACTTTCGGTAAGATGACACTCAATTTTGCCATAACATGCTTCGAAGCACGAAGAGGGTGCAAGTAAGTTACCTTCCACGTAAACACCGGGCTCTCTTAAACACATGACCAGGCTGGAATTCGACTCGCACATGCAAAGCACAACGGATTAGCAGTCCATCATCTTAACCACTCAGCCACCTCGCCACGCATATAGGTGATCTCCTAATGGAGGCTAGACTATGGCATATACGTATGTTTTTGCAGCTATTTTCGCTAAATATTACATACAATTTTGCCATAAACATCCTTTAAGACGCTGAGAGTTGCAAGTAAGAAACCTTAGACAGAAGCAGTTGCCTCTCTCAATACAGTGAAACTATGAGGATGGGATTTAAACCAGAACTTGCAGAGTACAACATACTAACCTAAGCACTCGGCCACCTCGTCACGTGTAAGCACAGCGTTGTGCTAGAGAAAGGATTAACTTTTGGGACTCAAATGGATGTTCTTACAGAAAAGATGAAGATAAAGGTTGTCATAAGGAGCTTTATCAGTAGCTCTGATCAGTGCCCCAGAGTTAAGGCTGATTTATATCTCGGCGTCAAGCTCACGCGTATGCTACGGCGCAGCCTACACGTGGTTGCATAGCACCTCGCTGTGGCCGTCTGCGACATTGACGAGCACCTCTCAAAAAATGTAACATGTACGCGTAGCTCTGAGATTGGTCGACTTGGTAGCGCTGACGAGTGTGGGCGGAGGTGAGAGCCGCACGAGCGTGAAGCAGCGGGTGTTTAAAAGTATGGAGTCCCATGAAGGAGCTCCGCTTGGAGACTGTTGTTTTGTGTTTACCTCTTAATTAAAGTTGTTGCACGTCCACTGGTTCCTGCCTCAAAATGAGCGAATTTGAGCCACATGCACATTAAGGAAGCGTTCAGTAAAAACAAAACACCAGCGAAGAAACTCAACACAGAGAAACATAAACACCTACTGCCAGCTAGCGTTTCGGAAGTGTATTGCAGAGCAACAGAAACAGTGCGAGGAAGTATAAGTGCACGGCTACGCTCAAGGCTTGCGCCGTGGATCACGCTGATCACTTGACACAGAAGTACATGAAGAACATGTTTCTTCTGGTTTTGTTGGAGAGAAACTAGACAGAATGCCTGAGTCTAAAAACGGCAGCATAGCTGACCTTGGATTTCTGTAAAAATATGGTTTCAGTGCCCTTGCATTCTTCATTACCTTGTAATTCAATACCCTGTACAGCCCAATAAATACATCCCAATCTCATCCCTTTTCTCTGCAGTTCAGCGTTGTGACTCCGCCCCTTTACCAGATTACCCACAATTCTCTTCTCCCAGATTCACATAAGTAGTGTATACTTTTCTTTAAGTAAAAATGAAACAATGTATAAGTAATTATTTTTGGACAAATCAATAACCTGTTCTGCTGACACAGCATGCACTCATTGGTGCCAGAGGGCTGATTGCTGGCAGTTTAAAGTTTGATGCCACCTTGTCGTTGCATGTCCAGATTGGTACACAGAAGAGTTCATAGTTGTTACAGCTATTCTTTCGCAGAGGCAATATCATAGCCTATGAGGTCTATCCGAGGCGTGATCATTGCTGGTTGAAAACTTTACCCAATACCTCGCTGAGATGACTTGAAATACAGTCAGCTCTGGCAATTTTTGTCAGCCTTTTAGTAGGCTTAATGTTCTGTTGAAAAGGATAGCTGTGTATGGCGGCAAATCAATGCCAATATTAATCGAGCGCAGCGGTGATGTTTGCGCGCGAGGAGAAGTGAACCGTGAGCAGATTACAGATCTACACGCGAGAAAACTACAGCTCGCGAGCGCACAGGGGATCTTCACGCGCGCGCTCAACTGATCCAGCGCAAAGAAAACAGCGATCAGTTCACTCCGCTCGCTTGCTGGTTCTTCTCTCTGCTCGCGCGATCATTTTGCAATTTTGTCAGTCCTCGGGCAAGACTTGGTTCACTTGTTATCTCTAGCGCTATTGGCTAATCTACCTTTCCGGAAGTTAGCCGGGATTGGACGCCGATTAAACGACGAACCATAATTCACGTGATCTTATCATCACCTTAACAAACATGGCTTCAACGGACCAGCACGTAAGTAATCATTTCTTTTATTATGAAAATTATTGCCTTTGTTAGAAAAGGTAGTTATTAGAAACTTTATTAACAGGCGCCCTGTTTACTGACACATTGTCTTGTTAAATCAACTAATCTACTTAATCTTTAATTTATATTTAATTTACACAAAGCAAATTTAAATTTTTATTATGCTTACTTTATAGTCAAAGTATCAATACTTCATCAATATATGCAATTGCACCATTGAAGGTAGTAAAACTACATTATTCACAAACTAGTGTATACTTTATATTTGGTATTCTGCTCAAATAAAGTATATAGCATTGCACACTGTATTTTTTCTTTCACATTTAAGTTTTCATTATATAAATTTTGTTTAGAGGGAGCACTGCAAAAAATGCTTTTCTTGTTTAGATTTTTTTGTCTTGTTTCTAGTCCAAATTAATCGGCGTCCAATCCCGGCTAACTTCCGGAAAGGTAGAGTAGCCAATAGCGCTAGAGATAACAAGTGAACCAAGTCCCGCCCCAGGACTGACAAAATTGCAAAATGTTTCGCACGAGCAGAGAGAAGAACCAGCGAGCGAGCGGAGAAAACTGATCGCGCGCGCGCGCTGTAGGCATGACCTCGCTCGCGAGAGCGTACATCGTGCGCACAGATGATGAGGTGCGCGCGCGGGACTTGTTTTTTTCGCGCTGGATCAGTTGAGCGCGCGCGTGAAGATCCCCTGTGCGCTCGCGAGCTGTAGTTTTCTCGCGTGTAGATCTTTAATCTGCTCACGGTTCACTTCTCCTCGTGCGCAAACATCACCGCTGCGCTCCATTAACATTGGCATTGATTTGCCGCCATAGCTTTCTGTCTATTCTTTTCTAAGTTAAAGAAGAATTTTGTACTTCGATCTCCTTCAACAGTGTACTTTGCTTTGCTTCTAATTATAGCGCCTCTGCATTTTTCATTTTCCATCTCTTTCAGTTGTTCTTGTAAATATATAATTTTCCCAATATCTTCATTTTGATCTATTTGCAGTCTTTTTATTTCGTCTTCTAATTCCTTTCTTATTTTCATTTCTTTATTATTTTTAACTCTTTTTACAATTTTACAATATTTTATTGAACATTTTTTCATGTCTAACTTCATATTGTCCCACCATATTCTTTTATCTTCTCTATACATTCTGTCCAATTTACTGTTTGCAATTATTTGTGTAATTTTTTCTTTGTATGTCTCATGTTTTAAAATTGTTGCGTTCAAAATCCATACACCTAATCCCCTTTCAACTTTTGCACAATCTAATTTCACACAAAAAAACGAATGATCACTAAAACTGACTTTTTTATAAAATAAACTTTTGATAAAATCCTTCATTTCTACATTACATAACATGTAATCAATCCTACTTAACTTCAGCTCATGTAAAACAAGTTGCATTCTAGAAAATTCCCTCTTTGTCTTGTTTTTCTCTCTCCACACATCTATTAAATTGCATTCTGTCATCATTTTCAGTAGCTCCTCCCTCCCCTTGTCTTTTCTATATACCATCTTACTCCCCAGATCTAATTCTGTAAAAACAGTATTAAAATCTCCAATTACAATAACATTCTGCCATTTTTTTACATTTATACTAACGTTTTTAAAGAAGTTCACTTTTTCATTTTCTTCATTGGGTGCATGAATATTATAAATTATGAAATGATCTTCTCCTTTTTCTAATTTCATCGCCATGCTTTTCCCAACTCCATCCTCAAATATGACTTTTTCTTTTTCATATGTACCTCTTTTTATTAAAATCGCTACTCCACAACCCAGTTTATCCTCTCCATTGTTAAAATATATTTGACCATCCCATTTGCTTTGAACCATTTTAACACTTTCATTTTTCCAATTTGTTTCTTGCAAAACAATCACATCAGCTTCTTTACATAACACCAACATTTTTTCAAATTTCTCCTCATTCAATAAACCTCTTGCATTCCACGATAAAATGTTAAAAAACATGATAAAAGATATTAAAATATTAAAACCAACCATTATTTTTAGTCTCCTCCTCTACCTCTGCATACCCACTTTTTTCACTCAACCAACAGCCCCTTCCATAAAAAGAAACACACATTAAAATCATGTTA